>NW_004955442.1:18681570-18684339 GCF_000276665.1 Chinchilla lanigera | reverse complement strand
TTAGTGTTGTTTTAATTTGCATTTCTCGAATGACTAATGATGTTGAACATTTTCTCATATATTTATTTGCCATTTGTATCTCCTTGTCTGAGAAATGTGTATTCATCTCAGCTGCCCATTTTTGGATTGGGTCTTTGAATTTGGAGGGGCAAGACACTGTTTTAAAAAAAAAGCAAATGTGTTGTAAAAAGAATTTTAAACCAGGTGTGGTGACGCATGCCTGTACTCCCAACACTTGGAGGCTGAGGCAAGAGGATCATTGCAAGTTCGAGACCAGCCTGGGCTGCAAAGTAAGCTCAAGGCCAGCCTGAACTGCATAGTGAGACCTTGTCTCAAAAAAGTCAAAAAATAAGAATAAAAGAATTTTAAGAAAATTATGATTAAGTAAAATGTTAGAATTGTTAACAAGTCAGGACTCCCCCCAGTATCTACATTTGTAAAGAAATGAAATGTAGTGACCTTAAAAGGATTTTAATATTCTCACTACCATTGAGCAACTTGCCAGGTAGTAAGTACTAAAAAATTTTTTTCAACCCTTTTTGCTGGTTATTATCTTTACAACAGAAATGGTGAGCTTCTTTCACTCAACAAAGCAGAACTAACAACTGAACCAACAATTCATAAGGAAGCAATACATTTGATTGGTAAGCATGAAAAAAAAGTACACCTTTATAAACAAAAGGCAAGCTAAAATACACTGATTACAGAGGGGAGAGCAGTGAAAAAGAGGAATAAGGGTACGGGAAGAGCAAGGGTTGTGGAGATCTAAGTAGTGTTATATGCATGTGTGACATGTTAGTCCATTGCCCATCACTGTGACAAAATATCCAACTCCTACAGCATGAAAGAGAAACGTGCTTTGACTGACGCTTTCACTGGCTTCAGTTGGTGGTCTGCTGGCTCCAAGGCAAAAACCACTAGAAGGGCCTGGAGGAGGAAAGCTGCTCACTTCACAGTGATCAGGGAACAGAAACAGAGGGAGAAGTCAGCACAAGAGAATTATGTGGGTATTATATAATCATACAAACATGAAAGTTAGACATGGTGTGAGTATTCAAAGATTGCCCTTGATTTATATAATCAGTGCCTGTGGAGAAAAATGACACATCAATCAAATTTGTACAAATAAAAAAACACCAAATACCCTTCCAAATCAGGCCCCTAGTCTCTGCCAACCAGGCCCTACTTCCTAACAGCACATTCAGTGAGGAGCTCATCAATCTGTTAACCTACTGATGAGCTCAGTACCCCCATGATCCACCCACCTTCTCAAAGTCCCACTACTTTTTTTTTTTTTTTTTTGGTACCAGAAATCAAACTCAGGACCTTATACTTGCCAGGCAAGCACTTGTACTGCTGAGCTGTTTCTCTGGCAAAGTCCCACTTCTAAACACTAGACCTTTGGGAGACATTTTAGATCAAAACCATGATATATAAATATGCCAAAAAGAAACCCATGATTTGGCAGGGAGATAGCTCAGCACCACAGTGCCTACCTGGCAAGCACAAGGTCCTGAGTTTGATTCCTGGTACAAAAAGAAAAAGAAAAGAAACCCATGATTCTGAGTAACTAGTATGTGCTAATACTAATTTTTTCAGCAGTACTAAAAAATTGAACCCAGGGCCTTTTCACTAAATTACATCTCTAGTTTTATTGTTGTTTGTTTGTTTTTTGCTTTTTTGAGACAGGGTCTCACTCTATGGTTTAGGCTGGCCTTGAACTCACAGCATATCCTCCTGCCTCAGCCTCCCAAGCCACTATGCCTTACTGTCCCATTTCTTTTTTAAAAGAATTTATTTTTGTGGTGCATTGGATTGAACTTAGGGTTGTCCCACTAAGTTATTTTTTTTTATTTATTTATTGTCTCACTAAGTTATAGCCCCAGCCCTTATTTATTATTTTGAGCCAGGCCCTTACTAAGTTGCTAAGTTTCCTAGGTAGGCTTGAATTTGCACTCCCTCTGTCTTAGTTTCCCAGAGTGCAAGAATTACAGAGGCATGAAACACCATGTCCAGCTTAAAAGCATATGTCAAAAACTGCTAACACTGTTGACAATGGTGTTGATGTAGTCAGAGACAGCATTAGAACTGTAGAGACAGAAGTTAAGCCAGCTCCTGGGCCCTCAACCTGTTACGTGTTAAAAGTACTGATGCTTTCTTCTGAGACAATCAGGGATTTAAAAGTGGTTGTTACTAAAACCATGACTATGTAGGCCCAATATGTAACTAAAAACAACAAAACCTGACCTTCCATTTTGTATCTTTATTGTCTTAAAGCTTTGCATATAGCCATGTTAAACATTTAGGAAAAATGAGCACAACAAGGTTGATTAGCCCTAAATTTACCTAGTCTGCTTCATTCCCCTTGAAGACTAAGGAGGCCACAATAAAAATAACTAAAGTAATTTTCAAGATTGGCAGGAATATCTGATTACCATCTTTTACAACATCCAGTTCCAGACCTCTGTCCTGGAAGTCTCCAGCCATTGTTCTGAACCTGTAATTACCAATATCCCAGGAAAAGCAGAGTCTCACATGAGTGAAACTGCTGCACACACAGGCAGTCATTTCATGGAAATCAAATCACTCCTTAAATCAGGAGAATTTCTCTGGTGGTACAAAACCAGGGCTGAGATAAACTCAATTGGACCTTGGCCTATTTCAATTATCCATAAAACTAATTTCTGTTTTTTTGTGACAGTCTGATCCTCTTCATCAAAGTTGGTCCCCCAGGCTACTCAAGCTACAGTCCTTTTCTTATTTTCCCTT
>NW_004955442.1:18588522-18681450 GCF_000276665.1 Chinchilla lanigera | reverse complement strand
CAGGCTGGCCTCAAACTCTCAACGATCCTCCTGCCTTAGCCTCCTGAGTGCTGGGATTACAGGCGTGCGCCACCACGCCCAGCTATCCCTTACTTTCCAATCAAAGCTTTTGCTTATAAATTCTTGTTGTCCTTTTAGTTTTAATTTCCATTATCATACAGCAAGGACTCATGTTAGCCTGTGACAGTGTGAGGATAATTTGGTGATATCTACATATCCACTTTAGTATTTTACCTGGGATATCTGTCTTACAGTTATTCTTGCAGACCTCCATACTGTCAATAAAATTCTAAGGAAAATGAATAGCTCATGGTAAAAATAAAAATTAAAAATAATAACCATTCAAGGAAATTAGGTATCACAAACAAGAACTGGGAAAACCAAGATTGAGATAATGAAATTATCACAGATTTTAATATGTTTAAAGAGCTAAAGGACAAGTTTAAAAATAGCAGTGAGACAGAATACACACAGGAAACCTGAAACTATAAAGAATGACTAAGCAGATTTGAAGAACAAAATAGAAATACTATAAATGAAAAGTGAAATAGAGTATAGTAAAGCCTTAACATAACGGTGTCGGTTGTTGACTAGGTGTATAGCTTGGTGGTAGAGGACTTGCCTAGAATGAGTGAGGCCCAATCCCCAGCACTGCAAACAAACAAGACCTTTGTAAGTAAAATGAGACTAGAGGAAGCAAAGATAAGAACTATGTCAGCAGCCAGCTAGCAGGCTTAGTCCACTGGTATTGCTATACCAAAATTCCGACAGATTGGATAATTTCATTTATTTTCACTTTTTTTTTTTCCTTTTTTTTTGGTACTGGGGAATCAGTCTCAGGACCTTGTACTTCCCAGGCAGGCACTTGTGCTACTGAGCTATATCCCTGGCCCCAGACTGGATAATTTCAAAACTACAGAAATTAATCTCTCTTTCTCTCTCCCTCTTTTTCTCTTTCCCTCCCTCCTGTTTTAGTTTTTTGAGACAGGGTCTCACTATGTAATCTAGGCTGGCCTCGAACTCGCAGTCATCCTTTCCCAGCCTCCTGAGTGCTGGGAGTACAGGCATGTGCCACCGTGGCCAGCAAAAATTTATTTATTTCTTATAGTTCTGGAAGTTCAAGATCATGGTACCAGCAGATTTGGTGTCTGGTGAGGGCTGCTCCTAATATGGCTTTTGTGTGTGTGTGTGTGTGGCATACCTGTCACTGCTTCACATGTTGCAGCAAATTTTAAGAGATGAATGGTCCACTGTGAATAACTGCACAGTGATAGTACAATTATTTGCACAGTAATTTGACCAGTTAGGAGCTGAACTATTTTAAAGACTAGAACAGTCAGGCATAGTTGGTGCACATCTGTAATCCCAGCACTCTGGGAGTCTGAGGCAAGAGGGTATAATTTGAGCCTAGCCTGCACAATTTAGCAAGACCCTTTCTCAAAATAAAAATAATGAAAGGAATCTGGGAATGGATCTGAAATCCCAGACTTGTAGCTAGAGTGATTCTCGCTGAGCAGACTATAGTCTCCTATATCAACCCTCTTGGCAGAATCTAACAAGAAATTTCTGCCAAAGCACAGATAGAGTTGGGATTATAAATACGTACCTCCATACGCAGGTGATAGTATGGAGGACTGCAAGAATAATTGTAGGACAACTACTCCAGGTAGAATACTAAAGTAGGAATGCAGATATAACAAATTATCCTCACACTGTCACTGGCTAGCATGAGTCCTTCCTGTATGATAACAGAAATTAAAACTAAAGGGACGACAAGAATTTATAAGCAACATACCCCCAACACTTTAGTTTCAGCTGCAGCATCAAAAGCAATTTATAAAAGCAAGAATGGATAGAGCTGAAAGGCAAAATTTAATAACTACTATAGGAAATATACCTAAGTTCTAGTTCTTACGGGAATTTCCTATAGGTGAGGTTTGAAAGTCTACAGAAGACTTCTGTTTCTTTAACATATTGGAGAACTAACAAGGGAATGAATAATTATGGAACCATCTAAGAGAAAGGAAGTGAAAGAGTGAGCCTGGCATGTGTGCTGCTTTTCCTAGGGATATCTGCCAATTCCAGATGAGTGGCTCTAATGCTAAGAATCTGAGCTCTGTGTGCCACCATGCCCAGCTCAAAATTGAAAATTTTAAGGATGGGCATAGTGGCGTGTGCCTGTAACCCCAGCACTTGGGAGGCTGAGGTAGGAAAATTGCTGTCAGTTTGAGGCAAGCCTGGGATACACAGTGAGCTCAAGGCCAGCCTAACTACATAGCGAGACCTTTCTCTAACAAACAGAAAGCAAAACAACCTATAGAAGGAGGTAAAATATTTACAAATTATGTATCTGATAATGAACGTCTATTTAGACTGTATTAAGAAACTTTAACAAACTCAATGATAACCTGCATATGGTGGTGCATGCAGGCTGAGGTAGCAAGATCCTGAGTTTGAGGCCACCTTGGGCTATATAGTGAGAACAAGGTTGGCTTGGGTTATATAGTAAGACCGGGTCTCAAAAAACCAAAATCCAAAAATTTGGAGTGTCTGGAAGCACGGTCTGGTATAGTCCCAACAGGTAAAATCTGCTTTGGCTTTTGTCAGAATTGGAGAACTGCCCCATTTTTACTGTGAGGCAATTAACACTTCAGTTCCTAGTGATGCATTTTTGGAATGACCGTAGCGATGGAACACAATGAAATGTATTCTCTTCAAATTCTTGTTCCTTGAATTTTTCTAGGTAACGTGTGAATTTCATGGAAAAATTCAAGGAATTTCAATCTTTGGCATAAATGGGTTAAAAATATGGTTGAACATTGGACCTTCAAATTGATATGTCAGAGCAGGAGTAAAGAAACTGACTAGGGCTGTCCTTGACCCAATTAAGGCTATAGATCTAGAGTAGGATTTTCCAAAGAAGGAAGTTAAAATATAGGTCAAAGGAATTGAAATTGTTTACATCCAGGGTCACCCCAGCTTTCTCACAGGAGATAGAGATGTCCATGAACAGGGGGATTGTAGGTTGCCCTGGGCCCCTTTAGACCTCTTCCTCACAGTGGGAGATGAGGGTTTGGGGTGACCTCACCCTTCTCTGGGAGTAGGGACAGGATAGCTTTTTAAAAAATTTCAAGCTAGGCAGGGTGGTGCATGCCCATAATCTCAGTACTCCAGAGGCTGAGGCAGGAGGATTGCTGCAAGTCTGAGGCCAGTCTGGACTACATAGTGAGTTCAAAGCCAGCCTAGAATATACAGTGAGACGCTGTCTCAAAAAACAAAAAAAATTCTGATAGTATGAACTGTTGGTATGAATTTAAACAGTGCAGCCACATTGGAAGGCAGAGGGCCTGGGGATTTAGCTCAGCGGCACAGCGCCTGCCTGGCAAGCACGAGGTCATGAGTTCGGTTCCTGGTACCGGAAGAAAACAAAACACATTGGAAGGCAGAATGGCAATTCATCAAATAGCTAATTAGTCACCATGTAACCCAGGAATTATATATACCCACACAAAATCTTACAGAACACCATTGATTATTTCCAAATGGTAGAAACAAAAGAGTTGTCTATCAACAAGTGACTAGATCAGTAACATGTAATATAACATATAATGGAATATTATTTGGCCACAAAAAGAAGTAAGGTAGTGATACATGTAAAACAGTTTGCAAAATCGAGAAAGCCAGTCACAAAGACCACATATTCTGTGAGTTCTTTTTTCCTTTTTTTTTTTTTTTTTCCGTCTTTTTGAGACAGGGTCTCACTATGCAGTTCAGGCTGGTCTTGAGCTCACAACAATCCTCCTGCCTCAGCCTCCCTAGTGCTGGGATTACAGGTGTGTGCTACCATGCCCAGTTCTGTGATTTCATGTATAGGACATGTTTTGAACAGGAAAATCTATAGAGATGAAATTGGTGGCTAGCTTTCCATCACTGTAACAAAAATATAAGTTATTTGGCTCACAGTTTCAGAGGATTCAGTCCATATTAGCTGGTTCTATTGCTTTGGGCCTGTGGCAAGGCAGAATATCTTGGCAATGGGAGCATGGAGTGGAGGAGGCTGCTCCCTTCATGGCAACCAGGAAGCAGAGAGGAAAAGAGTCAGAGAAGAGGCAAGGGACAAGATATACCCTTTGAAAGTCACATCTCATGACCTACATCCTCCAACTGGGCTCCACCTCCTAATATCACATTCAGCTATAAACTTATCAAAGGACTAATAAAAAATGAGGTGAGTACCTTCATGATCCAATCACCTCTCTAGGCTTCACCTCTGAACATTGCCGCTTTAGGGTTCAAGTCTTTAATACATGAGTTTTTTTGGGAATAGTTCATATTAAACTGTAGTGATGGAAATGTGGCATGACAGTGAATGGGGTTTCTTTCTAAGATGATGAAAATGCTCTTACAATGACTATGGTGATAGTTGTACATGTGTGATTATACTAAAAAACCACTGAACACTAAGTAAATTGCATATTATATATCAATAAAACATTTTTTAAAAAGGGTAACATGAAGGCTCTTTCTGGTGATGAAAATGTATTCATCTTGAAAACAAAACAACAAATCTGGAAGTAGAATACTTGGATTCTTTGTTAAGTGTATCTTTTATAAGGAACTATGAAAACTGTCAAAGTGACTACTATTTTGTCCTAATAGCAAGTAAGAAAGTTCTTGTCGGGGTCTTGGCCTAGCCCCAGTCTCCTGAACAAGTGGATAGCAAACAACTTAAAGACCAGGAGTATGATTTTTGGAGCATCCAGGAATGTCAGAACTCTCTCTCTCAGGAGTAAAGACAAAGAGCTCCACTGGATAGCTTGTATTTATTTGGTTTTCAAACAAAGGAAGAGGATACTGAAGCAAATTTGGGAACTGAGCAGGACCTTGGGAATTAGTTCAAAGACTTCTCCAAGCAGTAAATTTTTCCAGTTAAGGGAACTGTTGGATCTCTAAGGTTGGCAGCTTTATTGTTCGGGAATACAAGATGTCAGCCGCTCATGTCTTTGGCTGTCTCAGCTATGGTTATCTTGACTGCAGAGGACTATGCATATGAGCTTTTCCAACACAGCCAGAGGTCCCTGTGTTCAGTAACTTAACCCTGGTCTCCAACAAGTTCCAGTTGCCCCACATCCTAATATTCCATATTGTTTCCTCTTTTTTTTAAAAGCTTAAGCCATTCTAATATGTGTGATTGTTGTATCATTGTGGTTTTAATTTGCGTTTTCTGAGTGACTAATGATGTTGAATCTTTTTTTCATATGCTTATTTGCCATCCATGCATCTTCTGTAAAGTGTTTTCTAAGTTGAAGAGGTGGTAAAAGAACAAAAATTAAATTATAAAAATTAGAAACCTAAATTTATACACAAATACAATGAAAAGATGAAAAATATGAAGGAACTATTTGCCGTATGTATGAGAAGACAGGAACAACAGGTTGAAAATGAGAAGAGATGATGGGCTTTGCTCTCCCTCTTTTATGTACCTGCTATATGTATCCACCTTTCTCCTTTGGGAAGGTCTATGAATCCTCACATATCTGAAAGTCAAAGTTTGGAGGTGTCCAGAGATCAGATCAGAACTTTGTAGCACAGGAAGCCTTGGGCTAACCCAATGCTCCTCCTGGAAACAAGATCAGTGGCCAGAGGCAGTAAGAAGGGGTCAGTAGGACTGTTGTGAACAGGCTAGGACAGTTGTTGTTAAATAGGATAAGAGAGCTGTTCATCATTGGTGTGGTTATCAGGGATAGGGTAGGGGAAAGCAGACAGTTGCATAAGAGTCAGTTGCAGGGGCATTAAGAGAGCTAGAAGAGGTAGAGCAAGTTTTTGTCTAGTATTTCTTAAAAATAAAATTTTCAGCACTGGGCATGTAGTTGAGTGATAGAGCCCTTTTCTAGCATGTGCAAGACCCTGCCTGGGCTTGATCACTGGAACTGTAAGAAAAATGTAATTTCTATCACCTTTCTCCTGTCTTTTGGCCACTCCAATTCCTTATATACTGGGCTTCTTGAATTTGTTCCATGGATTTCTCATGCTATTTTCTTTTTTCTTTGTAGCTCCCTGTCTGTTTTGGAGCATTAACTGCTATGCCTTGAAGTTCACTCATCTTTTCTTCTGCAGTGTCTAATGTGCCATTGATCACATGCTTCCATCTTGAATCTATCATTTTCATGTCTAGAGTTTGTTTTTATGATCTTCAACACCAATCCTTAACTTTTCGAACATAAGAACAGTATTATAACTGTTTTAATTTCTTTCTTTGGCAATTCTATCAGTATAAATTCTGGATCAGTTTGGACTTGAGTTATTCTCATTTTTGGGTCTCTTTGCTTTGTATGTCTTATCTTTGGATGTGGGACAGGGTTACTTTACCTTTTTGGATGTTGTGGATTTTTGTAGTTTTACAAATCTTGAACTTTGTTCTGCAGTGTAGTTAACTGAATCCTTTTATGTCTTGCTTTTGTTAGATGGATCTTCGTGCAGTGTTGTCTAATTATCCTTCAATGTTGAGCCAAAGCCTCCTGTGTACTCTGTTCCAAGCCTGTGAATTATGAGGGTTTTTTAGATCAGTTACAAGAAGAGACACTATTCTTAGATGACAGCCAAACAACTTACACTTTTCTTCTCAGATGGTTCTTTGCCTGGCTCTAACAGTCTCCTCATATGGTAGTTCCCTCATGTACATGCCCTGGGCAGTATTCAGCTGAATACTCCAGGGCTCACTATTGTGGATCTCTCTCCCTCTTCTAGTACTCTGTCCTATGACCTTTAGTTGCCTTGGTTTCCCTGGATTTTCAGTTATAAATTGATTCAGTTGTGAAGCTTGCTTTCTTTTTTTGTGGTGCTAGGGCTTAAACTCAGATCCTCATACATGCTAAGCATGTGTTCTACCATTCAGGTACACACCCAGCCCTCACCTCTTTTTCTGACATCTCAAAACCATGGTTTCATATATTTTTACTGGTTCATCAGGTGTTTCAGGTATGTTTGGGTCCCAGACAGGTTTGTTGATTCTGAGGCCATGTGAATCCTATGGCTACACAATATTCTGTGTCTTGCTGCAGTCAGGGGAGCTGCCTCACCAGCAGTCTCTCATTCCTTGAAGAAAACTTCCTCCTTGCAGCCTGGCTTTTGATGTATCCATGTCTACACAGATTTTATGTGCTGGCTTTGTCTGGCAGCATATGCTCCTGGCCTCACCTAGCTACTTGGTGTGGAAGTGAGAGAGCTTTAGGTAGGAAAGCAGTTAGGGAGATGTCAAGAGTCACCTGACTTTCTGCTTTTTCTTTTGTTTCCTGCTTTTTGATTCTAAGACCACAGTGTCTTCCTCAGACAAAGGATTACACACAGGAAGGGGTCTGTGATGCGGTACAGAATCTAAGGATAGGGAATGATTAGCTCTCACTTGTGCTTGAAGATTTTGATTCTAATTCTTCTCCTGTGGATCAGCACCTTGCCCACTTTCTAAGAAAATTCCATTTTCCTGATGATTCTTTAGTATACTCAAGTCTCTCCTTAGTTTCCTTTCATGAAACTGGCCAAGCAATCAGCGACAGCCCAGCATGATTAGGACCTGGGGTACAGCCAGGCTAGTACCAAGGACCATGGTGCCTCACCAGGGAGATAACGTGCAAGCTAGCCTGTCTGCTAGCCCTAGGCCAGCCAAAGGTGCTGCATGATCAGAGAAGTGAACCCTGCACTGAGAGAAAAATTTGTTTATGGGGGCAGGAGTTGGGGGGGATTGGATAACATCAAAAGACCCTGTCAGGCTCCAATGTTCTATCACTGTCTACTTCAGCAGAGAGAGCCATAGTGTGGCGAGGAAATAGATGTTGGAAGGACAAGGTGGGAAAGCCAAGATGGTTTGATATTCAATGTGTGTTCATTTATTTTACACTTACAAAAGAAATCCCCCCCCCTTGCCCCATCTCCCAAAAAACATCTCTTTTTACAAACATTTAAAAATTAAACCAAATGAAGATAGACAAGTTAATTTCAGTACAATTATTTTTCAGTGTAGCTGTTATAATTACGGTTTAAATTTCCTACAAGTGACCAATGTCCAAGTAACTTATAGGGAAATCCTGATTATTGGCCAAAAGAAAAATTCCATATACAAGTTAGCAAATTCTAGTACAAAAATAGTCCATGTGTCGGAACAGCTTTCCTTCTACATAGGTCTCAGGTCAGTCTGCTGGCTGCATAATACCTAACATTTCTGGGTTTTCACTCTCACAAATGGCTCATTCATCATAGCTGAAGCAGCAAGGCGCCTGCCTTTGGCAGGGGCTAATGTCCACCTTGAGGCTATGCTGGAGATGGCAGACCTGGGAGCACTTCACTGGCCCCAGGGCAGCTGGGCAAATCCCCAGCCCAAGCTCCACACAGAACGCTTTGAGGGAGGGATGAGCTGGTCCCTTCCAAGGCAACATCAGGCCCAGGACACAGGGCACATCTGCCTAGGGAGCTAGGCTGGTGCTGGTGTAGGACAGCCCATCTCCTGCCAGTGTTTTCTCCTCCCACTGCAGCCTGGCCAGGTGAGAGGTGGCTCTGGGCATCATTAGTGGTGAGAGTGTGGCCCTGCTCTTGCTGCAGCATGGGCAAACCAGAGCAGGCTACTTGTCTCTCAGGATGTCGAGCTGTTCTTGACACTCGGTGAAGAGGCGCTGGAAACGGAGGTTCTGCCCGATGACTGGCAGTAGCTCCTTCAGCAACTCCCTCTTCCGCAGACCCTGTGGACAGAGAGTGACAGCTGAGTGAAATGTCAGGGGGAAGACCTAGATCATGGAGGACTTTCCTGGACTGGTAGAGACCTGTGCCTGCCCACTGGAGAAATCCCAGAGGAAAAGCATGGTACCTGTCCATGTGATGAACCTCAGGAGAGCTTAAAGGCAAGGCTGAGCACGCGTAGAGGAAAGTGGCAGGTAAAGGGAGCATCATAAAGCAGGAATAAAGCTGAGGAAGGCTCTGCTTCTCCATCTGTCCTAGGTCTGCTGTCCAGTTACTGCTGACCTTCCACTGACTAGGTCATGGCTATAGGGGCCTGGCCTTCCAGGACAGGGAGGTGGCACATCAGGATGGGGATCAGGAGAATGGACATTTGGGACAGGCTGCTCTTCATGGTAGTGCTCTGCAGGTATGAGAGGCCAAGCCTGGGATGGGCAGACACTGGTTTTGGTAGCTCTCTGCCTTTGGCTCTTGCCCCTATCTCTCCTAGGCCCAGGCACACTGGCACCACAATCTGTAACAGGTGAGCTCAGTAGCACAGTCTAAAGAGCAGACCCTGAGAAGAACAGCAGCCTAAAGGGAAAACAACAAGCCAAATGATATTTATCACTGGAATAAAAGGCCCAGAGTCTTAAAAGTGTGATGGATAAACCTGTAACAAGGCTAGAAATGGTATGAAAGAACTAAGTATACATATTAGGTTTAGCAACCCAGGGGCAGATGAGATTAAACAGGAGAATGGGCGCTATTAAACACCAAGTCAGAGTGGGTGAGTTAAGTCAGATGCAAGAGCAGTCCCAGCTTCAATAGAGAGGCAGGGGGAAGGAGAAGCTATATGGGAAGGTAATGATAAACAGGGTGGCAGAGAGTCCAACATTCACATAATAAGGTCTCACAGGGGAGAGAGAAGGAAATACTTGAGGAAATAATATGAGCAGACTCCATATACTTAGACAAAAATGAATAGCTTAGTCTGGAAGGCTCCACAGAGTGAAGTAAGATATAGAAAGTAAGTCAGTCAAGTAAGATATGGAAAAACTGACATCTAGACATACTAGACTGAAATATACATACTTTGAAGATACCAAAAGTACAAACATTTGAAAATTCCTAAAGAACAGGAACATGTTACTTACAAAGGAAGAGATATCAAGATTCACAATAAATAGTATTTTTAACATATGGGGGAAAATATCTTAATTTTTTGGGGTGGGGTCTTTTTGAGACAGGGTTTCGCTATGCAGTTCAGGCTGATGTCAAACTCATAGTGATCCTCTTGACTCAGCATCTCAGTGCCAGGATTACAGGTGTGCGCCACCATGCCTGGCTTTTAATCTAAATTTAAAAAAAAATTCAGGCAAACTGCTATTTACATATAGGGTGTCACAAAAATGTTCTTAAGGATGCAGGTTTTCTTTTTTTTTCAGTTTTAAAAATTAAATAAAAAAAACGCTGACAAAACAATGAAGACAAAATCAAAGCAACACAAATATCAAAAATGATACATGACCTCAAGACAAAATGATAGAAATTCACAATAGTTGCTATATTATATGCTGTTATCTTCAGTGAAGTTGCTCAGTCCATTAGACATAAGAATGTAAGATTGATCAAACAAACAAAGGCAGTAACAAGTAAAACAAATAAATAAAAATAATTTAAAAAAAACACATTGGAAATGATGAAGAGCTTCACCGTACAAAATGGTAGGTGTTCAATGTCGTTTTCTTTTTTTTTGAGACAAGAATTCACTATGTAGTTCAGGCTGGCCTTGAACTTGCAGTGCCTACAGCCTTAGCCTCTAAACTGCTGGGATTAGAGATGTGTGCCACCATGCCCAAGAGGGCTGCAGGTTTTGCTCAGTAGCAGAGGATATGCTTAGCATCTACAAAGCCCTGGGTTTGATCCCAAGCACCATAAAAAAGAGGGATAAATTACTAGAAAAATATAATTTCTTAAAGTTGACTCAGAGGAGTTAATTCTTATCAGATAGAAAACATTAGCTATTTCAAATTTTTGGTACTAGAATTGAACTCAGGGCCTCTACACTGACCTATATCCCTATACTCTTATTTTTCATTTTTAATTTTGAGACAGTGTCTTACCAAGTAACTAAGCTGCTCAGCCTGGGATCAAGTATGATTCTTCTCCTTCAGCTTCCTGGGGTGCTGGGATTATTAGCATGTGCCATCATGCCAAGCTTATCTTTTATTTTTGAGACAGGATCTTGCTAAATTGTTCAGGCTGGGCTCAAATTTGTGATCCTCCTGCCTCAATCTCCTTATCTATTGGGATTATAAGTATGTATCACTGTGCCTGCCTAGGTATACCTAGATAAAAAAAATTAAGGTATTTTCCCCCAATATGTTAAAAATACTATTTATTGTGAATCTTGCTATCTCTTCCTTTGTAAGTAACATGTTATTGTTCTTTAGAAATTTTCAAATTTTAAAAGTAACTTCTAAGAAATTTCTAAGTACAAGACGGTTCCAATTTCTACAAACTCAGAAAACAGAAAAATGAAGAACTATTCCCCCAATGAGTTCATTCTACAATACAAATATAGCCGGGTGTGGTGGTGCACGCCTGTAATCCCAGCACTGAGGAGGCTGAGGCAGGAGGACCATTGCGAGTTCGAGACCAAACTGGGCTACAAAATGAGCTCAAGGCCAGCCTATATAGTGAGACCCTGTCTCAAAAAAGACCAAAAACAAAACAATACAAATATAACCCTGATTTTAGAACCATACAAAGATATCATGAGATGAAAGATTTAGGCCTATTTTACCCATGAAACCAGAAATACAGATCCTCTATAATAAATCCATTCTAATAGTGAGTAAAGAAACTATGATCACCAGGAAACCAAGGAGAGTTTAATACCAGAAAACTTCTTAATATCATTTACTATACATGGTGTTTAGCAAGAACAATATGATAGGGAAAAAAGGCATGGGATTAGAAAATAGAAAATTAAATGCTGCTTAAGATGGTTTTTATTATACAGAGAAAGCACAAAACCATTAAAGAGAAAATTTAATAAAAATGATAGAAATGTGGAGAAAGTTGGCTCATGACAAATATACCAAAGTAAAATGTGCTTGCACATAAGGGAAATGAATAACTGAAAATATACATTAAATAATATATATCATTTAGAACAGACATAATTATAAAATGTCTAAAAATAAATCTAATGAAAGATATACATGTCTTATACCCTAAAAATTATAAAGTTTTATTTAAAGGCATTAAAGGAAAAAAAAAAACCGACTTCCTAATTCAGCGCACTGCTGTTATGGTCTAGATGTAAAATATTCCTTTGAAAGTTTCATATGTTCAGAGGCAGAGCCTGGTTGGAAGTGGTGGGTCACTAAGGGCATGACTTGGATGTATTTTTCTCCCTGCTCCTCCTCTCTCTGCTTCCTGGATGAGTTGCTGTCCTCCACCAGGCCCTTCCATCATGCAGTTTCTGCCTTGGAGTTAGCCAAGCATGGACTGAACCCACTTACAGTATGGGCCAAAATAAATTTCTCCTCCTTTTAGTTGTGGGTGTCAGATATTTTGTCCCAGTGACGGGAAAGTGATTGATACAGACTGTACCTGACTGTGTAGTTCAAAAGCCTTTGGAACTGGATTGCAGGAAGAGTTTGGAGATGCAGGGTATATAGTTCTAGAATACTGTCAGCAGTCTTGATGTCAGACCTCAGAACACAGTGAAGATAGGAATGTAGACAATAAAAGGTAGGTTTAAGAAGTTTCAGGTGGGTGAGGCTTTTATAGGTAAATGGTCACAACTAGAGACCATACTCATAAGTGAACTAAATCAGAACTGCATGTGTAAGCATCGTATTGTCACACTAGTGTAAGACCTGAAAGAGTGAATAAAAACTAGGAGGTATGATAGACATTGTGAAACGGAAGGAAAATGCTCAACAGTAAAGGGCAACTGGGGTGTGGGAAAAGAGAAGGGAAAGAAGGGGAAATTATGTACGTATATATATACAGGATAGCTAACATAGATGTACTACTGTCATCTATTGCTCTATAGAAAGGAACAGTTAATGATTGCTTATTTGACCAATCTTGTATGTCTCTATTTGTTTTCCTGAGAAATCACTTTGAAGATATCAGTAAGTAATGCAACAACTATTGTTAATTTCCTGCAACCTTGTCTGTAACTCTGTTTTGTTTGTATTGCTCTTATGCTATTTTGTAAGTGGATGTCTGTTTGTTAATGTTTTCCTTCTTTTATTTTTTAAAATTAAAAAAAAAGTTTCAGGTGGGAATGAGGATTCCACTGGCAATTAGACAAGAGGCCATGTGTGTTATACTTGGGCAGAAAATTTGTTCATGTTTTGAGACTGCAGAAGACTGAGATTAAGAGTGGTAGACTAAAGAATCTGGCAGAGGAAATTTCAAGGCAGCCTAACATTCAGGCTGTGACATGGGTACTGCAGGCTGGGTTCTGCAAGATTTACAGTGAGAATCAGGAACAAAAAGTAGAGCTGAATGATGTGCAGTATGGGCAGAAAGGAAGAGCCCATAAGGCTGGGGCAAAGGAGTGTGGTTGCTGAAAAGATAAGGATTAAAAACAAGCCAAGCACTCTGCATAAGGACAACAGGAAAGATGTCTTGAAGGCATCACAGAAATTGGCCATATCCTACCCACCATAAGCTCAAGACTAGGAAAGAGGAAACTTTGAAAGACTGCTTTGAGAAGACAGGCTGAGGGTACTCTGCTCACACAGGGCCACATAAGCCAAGGGAAGCGTTTCCCTGAGTTCAGCCATCCAGGTACTCAAGAGGCTGCTGTGGCCATGGTTCAAAGAGGCCTGGCTACTGCTCAAGCTGGCAAAAGTTCTTGGCATCATCCATGTGGTAATGAAAAGGTATGTAAAATGTAAGAGTTGTAGGGTCATGGAGGCTTCCACCAAGATTTCATAAGAAGGCCTGCGAGGCCAGGCAGTATGCCCCTGAGAGAGTAATGCATGAAGCTATAAGAATGAAGCAGGAAGTGCAATGGAGACCCAAGGAAGCTAGAGGTATCAGGAATATGGAACACCTGCTGAGCAAAACTATTGGCATTAAGTGCAGAGAAAGGTCAAGTGTGCTGTAATCAGTAAGGGGCACAGCTGCCCAAGCCCTCTGGAGCTCATATCTTACCACAATCTGACTAGGGTACTAGACCTGGAGCTATAGAATTTAATGTTTTTTCCTCTCTGTTTCAGTTTTGATTTGGTCCCATTCCTTTTGTTTTAGCAGAAATGTTTACCTTGTGCCATTATATATTGGAGGTATTTAACTTTGTTTTTTTTTTGTTTTGTTTTGTTTTTGTGACAAGGTCTCACTATGTAGTGTAGGTTAGCCTTGAACTCGCTATGTAGCCCAGGTTGGCCTTTAACCCACAGTGATCCTCCTGCCTCAGCCTCCTAAATGCTGGGATTACTAGCATGTACCACCATGCCTGGCTGGAGGTATTTAACTTTCTCATTCATCCATTCATTCTCTTTTTTTTGGAGACAAGGTCTCGCTATGCAATTCAGGCTAGCCTTGAGCTCACTTTGTAGCCTAGGCTGGTCTTGAACTCGAAACAATCTTCCTGCCTCAGCCTCCCAAGTGCTGGGATTACAGGTGTGTGCCACTATGCCTGGCTCATCCACTCATTCTTTTTTTTTTTTTTTTTTGGTGCTGGGAATCACTCAGGACCTTGTGCTTGCCAGGCAGGCACTTATGCCATTGAGCTATATCCCCAGCCCCATCCATTCATTCTTGAGACAGGATCTTGCTATATACTTCAGGTTGTCTTTAAACTCACTCTGTAGCCTAGGCTGGCCTTGAATTGATGGTGACCCTCTTGCCTCAGCCTCCTGAGTTCTGAGATTACAGGTGTGTAACACCATGCCTGGCTTTCTTTTTGTATTTTTTTTTGTATTTTGCTATACAATTCAAGCTGGCCTTGAACTTATTTTGTAGCCCAGGCTGGCCTTGAACTCAAAGTGATCCTCCTGCTTTAGCCACCATACTTGGCTCTTTTTTATTTATTTATTTTTTTACAGTGGTTCACAGCTAACAGTTTGCCTTGAGCCTCAGAGGAGACTTTGATGTTGGGCTTTTCAGGAATGCAACTTAGCAAGACTCTGTCTCCAAATAAAAACAAAAGGGCTGGAGGTCTATAGTACGAAGACCCTGAGTTTCATCCGTAGTACAAAAGCAACAACAAAACAAAATAGGAAATTTTTATATACTCTGGTTTCTCTTCAGATCGTATAAATCTTTTGCCCTTTTTATAAAATAGGAAATTTTACGGCACTTTGCTCATGCTTGTCCCCCATCTTGTCCAGGTCAGTGTTGCATCATGGGAAGTAAGTGACTCAATGTCTGGCTACTCCCTTCAAATGGAAGCAAAAAAGGGGAATTCGTTTGTAGTGTCTTGGCTTGTCAGATGGTTGAGGAAGTGGTTTCTGTTTTGCCTAATCAGAGAGGTGATGGAAATAAGGGCATACTTTAGATATCAGAGTGGAGGCTGCTAAAGGCAGTGACAGACACCGGTATGTGAGTGCTATGGGCAAGTGCAGACTTGTTGGTACCTGGGGGTCAAGAGACTAAGGATATATTATATCAGAACATCTGCCATCATTTAAATATGGTTTTAATGTGTACCCTGAAGGTTTATGTGGTGGTGCCAGACATGGTGACATGCCCATAATCCCAGCATTTGGAAGGCTGAGGCAGGAGGACCACCTCAAGTTTGAGGCCAGGCTGGGCTACAAAGTGAGTTCAAGGCCAGCCTGGACTGCATAATCTCAAAAGAAAAAAAAAAAAAGTTTCTGTGTTGGAAGCTTGGTCCTTTCTGTGGAGGTACTGAAATGATGGAACTACTAACACTTGGGACCAAGAGTCAGGTAACTAGATCACTGGGGGCATTGCCCTTGGATAGGATTAATGCTGGTCTTGCATATTAAGTTCTCACTAAAGTGAACTGTTATAAAAAGACCAAGACTAGGCCCTCCCTGGTCTCTGGCTTTCTGTCTTGCCATGTGATCTCTTCTGCTTGCATTCTTGCCATTGTGATGCCATCTACTATCAGTTCTTCACCAGAGTGAAACAGAAGCTGCCATAATATTCTCAGACCTCTAGAAAGGTGACCTAAATAAAACTCTTTTTTATACATTATCCAGCCCTGGGTACAGTATTTTGTGTAGCAATAGGAAACACTAAAAAACTCTGAAACCTGTGGAAACTCCCCTCCTGAGATTGAATCTAAGATTTTCACACTGAGCTACATTCCCAGCCCATTACATTTCTGAGATAGGGTCTTCTTGCTAAATTGCCCAGACAGACTTGAACTTGGGATCTTTCTGCCTCAGCATTTCTAGTATTGGGATTACAAGTATGTGCCGCTGCACCCAGCTGAAAAAGAGGGTTATTCTGAGACATGGTCTTACTATGTGGTTTAGGCTGGCCTTGAACTCACTGTAGCTCACGCGGACCTCAAACTTGCAAGCAATCCTCATGCCTCAGTCTTCCAAGTGCTGAGATTACAGGGGTGTGCCACCATACCTGGCTGAAAAAGCTTAAGGGAAATTAAGACATTTAAAAGTAGCTGTGCATATGGGACTTGGAAAAAAAATACATGCACAGTCCTGGAAAGACATATCCATAGGAAATCCCCCAGAAGACTTCAGGCTTCATGCAGGGCTGGCTAGGAAACTTTTCCCTTGCATGGAGCCAGCCTAGTGAGATAGAGGTGGCTTCTCCTACCAGCCAGGTGCAAATGCTCAATATTTTAAAAAATCACAAGTATCCATTACAAGACTTTTTCTCCTACATATTCTTTTCACAGAGGAGAAAAAGATGTTTACTTTCCCAGCCTTCTTTGTAATACAGGGGCCTAAGTAATTTCACAGCTTCCCATGAGACATAGGATTGCTTCTGGAAGCACTTTTCTTGATGAATGGAGCGGACATAGCCTGTACTGGTTTCCTCTTGTTCTCTTTTCCTTGAATTTGGACACAAAGGCATCTTGGGCTATGCAAGAAAGTTCAGGAGAGTCAGAGATAGGCTAACATCTTCCTTCTAGATGACTTGAAAGAGAAAAAATCAATTTCAGCCACCACTGGATGAGTTATTGTCTACTGTCAACTGAAAGCATCTGTCACGCACATGGAATCATGAGCAGATCTGAGACTTTTGGCATTTTATAGAAGGTAGAAAGCAGGTGGGACCACACTGACTGATGACTCTGAGAGAGAAACCACAGGTTCACTAGGGGAAGCCCTCAATGAGGTATCCTCTTTGTAGGTGACAAGAGTAGCTTTATAAGAATTGAATGCCTAGCACAGTGACGGCAAACCTTTTAGAGATGTGTGCTCTAACTATAACCCAAAACCCACTTATTTATCACAAAGTGCCAATGCTGCCAATTAAACCTGAATACTGAGGTGTTAGTTTAGAAAAAACAACTCATACATTGACATCTTTTATCTTAAATGAAAAACAACACACATGGCATAGGTTCACCACCACTAGCGTAGGGAGCCCAAAGACAGGACTGGTATCTAAGAATGGAGGGAATTCCATGCTAAACCATTCCTCCTTTGTGGTGGTATCCCAGAGGCATGTAAAACAGAACAAGGTAAATTAGAAGCAATCGAGCTAACTAGTACCCTGCTTTAAGTCCCAGACAAGCCACAGAGAAAACCTCAGTTCCTAAACTGGATAGAAAACCTGGAATGACTTTGAAGTTCAGAGTAGCAATAACAGTGCTCTGTGGGAGTAGAGAATATCATGTTAGATTTCTAGTTTTTCACATATCATGTCCAACAGGCTGTCAAAAGTAACCAGTTAACATAAGGAGATATGAATGAAAAATAGAAACACTTACAGGCAACAGAAACATCCACTCAGACTTCCAAAACTAAAATTACCAGACAATTTTTTTTTTTGGTGGCAATCAAATCCAGGGGTGTTCTACCACTGAGCTACATCCCTAGCCCTTTTATTTTTTATTTTGAGATAGGGTCTTGCTAAGTTGACCAGGTGGCCTTCAACTTGTAAGCCTCCTGCCTCAGCTCCCTAAACAGCTGGGATTACAAGTGTGTACCCCAACACCCAGCCCAGACATTTAAAAATAAAATAACTAAATTTACTATACTTCACAGAGATCACACTGATTCAAGTCACCTTTATCTTTACTTGGGACTATTGAAAAAGACATGGTTTCAGCTCAATACTGGTTTCAGCTTAATAGTTCCAACTTTGTGGCCCTAAAACAGTGTTTCAGCTCCTCAGAAGATCTCCAGTGCCTACCTCCTGCACATGACTCCTGCCTCATCTTATACTACCCTCTCCTTTTGCTTCCTACGTACCACTAACGCTGACCTCAAATGTGCCACACACTTTTGGTCTTAACTATTACCTCCACTATGAAATGTTCTCCACCTGGTCTCTGCAACTCATCTTTGGATTTCATCTGAAATGTCCTCTTCTAAACTCATCCCTGGCCACTCCCTCCTGGGTACTCTCATCTCATTACCTTGCTTATTTTCTTCTCGGTAAGAATCCACACTCATTGAATCCTGACATAAGGGCCTAGTTGCCTGTGTATGTCTCCCCACCAGACTGGAGCCTCACAAAGGCATCCTCATATGAAATCCAGAACATCTTGCCTCTCACCAGTGCAGAATGGAGCTTTCCATCCTCCTGACACCCAGAACCTAGCTCCTGCCCAGTTATGAAGTGTCAGTATGTCAGCCTTTCACTGACACTGGTACCCAAGGCAGGATGCTGATGAAATCTTGCGGGGAGCTTTCAAAGTACTTTAGCTTATTTGTAAAATATTCACCTTCACGTTTCACAAAGGAATTATTTCTTTCTTTTTTTTTTTTTTTGGTTTTTGGTTTTTCTCCGGTACCAGGAACCAAACTCACGACCTTGCGCTTGCCAGGCATGCACTTTGCCGCTGAGCTAAATCCCCAGCCCCACAAAGGAATTCTTTCAACAGGAATGAAGGAAGCACCTACCACTACTGTTGACTCCCACTGGCTTCCAGTGGAGCAGTGAACGGGACCCAGTAAGTCCTTGCATATTTCTCGTAGTCGGTATTCAAACCCTAATTACAGAAAAACAAAACAAAAACAAAAAAGAAAAAGGAACACATTACAAAAAGAAATTAAAAAATCAAGAATATGCTAAATTGTTGTATGTATCAAAACAGAATGAACCTTTATTTTATTCCTTTCTATGGACAAAGTGCCTGTGCCTCAGTATGGGGCATGGATACCTCCAATCACAGATTCTTACTTATTCATGTGGACCCAAAGAGTATATACAGCACCTTTCCCATGCACTGGGCCCACAGGAGAAGCAAGATATGGACATTCTGTGATAACTCCCCAAGGTGGAGGAAAACACGGGAAACTGTGGCAGGTGGGGCGTGGGCTGGTGGATATGTTTGAATTTAGACAGGCAGCTGGTGAGAAAGGAAATGTGCAGGGTAGGAGGGCAGCACACAGAAGGGAGTAGATAGTAAGGGTGTGACAATGCAGAGTGGCAACTGAGTGCAGAAACATTAAGGATTGTGAAAATGTGTGGGTAAAGAATCCAGAAATGCTGTGGCTACACAGTCTAGGATTCTGGCAGTATTTGGGGGAAGCTGAAGCCATAGGGAATAACAGAATCAAAGGATAGAGAATAGGAAGGATGACACTATCATTGAATCAGCATTTGGGAAGTGAATGGGGTTTTACTCTAACATTTGAGCCCTCCTCCTACAACTGAAAAAAACAACAGTCTGTAGGTGTGGGGACTGGTGTATGGTCCAGGTGGCACTGGAACACTCTTGTGGAAGACAAAAAAAAAAAAAAAAAAAAAGCAGGTACAATTGACCCCACAGAAGGTGTTACGGCTTAGAGATAAGGTTCTCAGGGTGAATCCTGCTTAACACCTGGATAAGGCAAACCAGAGAGTAAATAGGAAAAATTTCGTGAGGGCATAAGGCATCAGGCCTGAGGTGTGACTGGAGGGCCCCAAGTCTAAGCACCTTGGAACTGAAGTATTTAGAAAAGCTGGTGTCCACACTTACTAGGAGGTCACACAGACTGGGAAGGAAGAGTAGACATCAATTTATCATTGGAATCACTGGGGAGGGAAACATCTCAGTAACGTTTGTTGTTACTACAAATGTGTATAAACACATACCCTCAGATTAACACAACTGGAGACAAACTTGTCATGCTGATTCTGGGAATTATATTTGTAGGTGTTTAGTACATTTTTCTGTCTTTTCTGTACATGAATTATTTTTTCTTTAAATTATAATCAAAATGCAGAAGGTGGTGATAAGAACAAAGCAAAGAGCCAAAAATGGCTGAAGCAGCAGCTCTGGTAACAGGTCTGGGGCTGTGTGTGGACAAAGGAGTGCTCTGGGAGGGCCAGTCCTGTGCCACCGCCCCTGGATGCCATACTTAGGTGAGAAAGGCTGATAAGAAAAGACAGACACTTGCCCAATGAGGGACGAAAAGCTGTTGGTGCTCATTCCAAGGACAGTACAGCTACCTCTTTCAGCACATCTTGCTTTCTGTAGGCAATGCTACTGACAGCCCTGAAAGGGAAGGCCTGGGCTAAAGGGCCATGGAGAGGTGCTGGATATCAGGGACTCCCAGAAGGAAGATAAACATTGTCAGAAGACGCCCTCCCATGGGGTGACCAGCTTGCTGAGTATCATGCTGCCCACATGTAATGGAAGGCAGGAGCCAGAATACTGACTTGGCTGCTTCAAAGCATGTATCTATCCTTGCTCCCTGCTGCCAACCCACCTGCATCTCTAGGGGAACACCCTCAGGCCCATGCTATTCAGGTTCTAGAGTCAAAAGGAGGCAACACGCTTGCTGGACTGCCTTGATCACAGCAAGCTGGGAGACGGGGGCTATGGATTTCACCTTGTTGTCAGAGAAGCAGGAGGCAAGACTTCGAGTGGGCGCCTGAGAGAAGAAGCCCTGAGGAATGCCCAAAACTGTTGAGAGCCTTGGGCTCTTCTTTGATTCCTAGGAACTGAGCCAGGCCTTGGAGGACAGAGGGACAGAAAACCACTTGAGGCTGCCAGGAACTCACCTTCGTTGACAAGGTACCGTGCATAGAGGAGGAGCCAATGGCGGTACTCATGGCTGGACTGCAGAGTGAGTGCTGCTGCAACCTGATTCTCTAGGTAGGCCAGTGTGGTCTCCTGCTGCACCACATGAGGCACGGAGAAGAGCCGGGCGGCTTGCCTTCCAGAGCTGCAGAGACCAGCAGAGCAGGCATGATGAGGCAGAGGGCCCTGTACGGGCACATGAGCCTGTTCCCATGTGCCCTAGTGAGTTGCCACAGTGTGACAAGTTTCTCGGCTGCCCAAGGCCTCCATGCAGCAGCCAATCTATTGTCCACTCCAGGCCTCTTGGCACACCAGGTATATCCTATCCTGTACCTGTCATCTAGGTCCTGGAGGTATCAGCCAGTGGCCATTCCTCTGACCTGAAATACTGCTCCATGTAGGTATCTATGACCCTTATCACCCTCACATTGGCATCTGGGTCGCTACAGTGACAGACACTGTGTTCTAGCCACCCCTGAGAGATTATTACATGTGGGCCCACTGGAAGCCTGTGCTGAGTAGCAGATGGGCACAGGGGACAAACAGAGATTAGGCCTGTTCACTTCCCAGGGCAGCAATGTGGACAATGGCCATGTTGCTCAGCTCACATACTTGGAGGTGCGGCCCTGGATTATGGCTAACGGTCCTGAGCACAGCATGGCGTCCTGGGATGGCAAGCTGCTCCTGAAGTCTGCACACTGGGCCAGTGAGTCCTGCTTGTCAGAAACCAGGTTCCTGGGAAGACAAGGGCAGGAATGGAGGTTAGGAAAATCAGGAGGTCTACTCAATCAAAGAGGAACAGGTCCTTCCTGCCAAACTAGGAGCAAACCAAAGGGGATGAGAGTCACTGTACTGTAGCCTAGGTGCTGACTGATGACATGTCATGGTTCCTAGTCATGGACCTGATAAATTATTCCCAAGGAAAGGTTGCTGAGGGGGTTCTGTGAACATGTTAGTCTCAGTTCCTGATGATCAACAAAGTCCCTACATGTGAAGTGTGTTCCACATGCTCGGCTCACACGGTAGTGGCCTGCCCAGAGGCCTGTGTGGCCTGCATCTGCTACAGCTGCCAGGGGTGACAGCCCTCTGGCTTTCCTGTACTTCTGCAATATCCTTGGGATGTAGTTCTTCCACTTCCTTGGCACCCGTCACATCTTAGCTAGGAAAACAATCTCTATATACCTTTTTTTTTTTTTTTTTTTCTTTTGAGAAAGGGTTTCACTATGTAGTTCAGACTGGCCTTCAACTTACTCTGTAGCCCAGGCTGGCTTCGAACTCATGGTGATCCTTCTGCCTCCCAAGTGCTAGGATTACAGGTGTGTGCCACCATACCCGGGCTCCCTCTATACACTTTTAAAACAGCTGGGTGTATTTCTAAATATGTCTTAAATACAAAGATGTATATATAGAGGCAAGAGTTCATGCATGTTTATGAATGTAGTTTGTTCCACAGGTTTTTTTTTTTTGTGGTACTGGGGATTGAACTCAGGGTCTTGTGCATACTAGGCAAGCACTCTACCACTGAGCTACATCCCCAGCCCTTGGTTTTGTTTTGAGCCAGGGTCTCACTGTGCAATTCAGGCTGGCCTTGAACTCACTTTGTAGTCCAGGCTGGCCTCAAACTCACGGTGATCCTCCTGCCTCAGCCTCCCGAGTGCTGGGATTACAGGCATGCGCCACCACACCTGGCTCCAGTTTTGGAGAAGATGGCCACATCTGTGTTTGTGCAGGAAAGATGGCCATGGTCATGTTTGTCACCTAATGTAGAGTTTGGAAACAAAACATAATTTTGCCAAATTACTTGTTTGGAAACAAAAGTGTTCATTAACTGAGGTACCACTGTAATGAAATATCAGTGTGAGTATGAACTTGTGCCTGGCAACTCTTAACAGAAACGGAGCTAGGAGGTACAAGTTTTGGGTCTGAAAGACCAAAAGTGTAGGCAGACAGAAAGGATTTCCTGGGGAACTGGCATACAATTTACACATTTTATATGTCTGTGTTAAGATCTCTGATGTATAAGGAAATTTTACAAATATAGAAATGGGCTCCAAATTCTAAAGTAAGCAGAATGGGCAGAAGAAATGTATGAGTCACATGTGGGTAAGTGAGCTGCCTTACTAATCTACTAAGTAAGTCTGAAGAGCTACTTTGCTCCTTTTAAACTTACCAAATTGACTAACACTGGCAAGGCTGCTGTGGAGCCAACTCTCCTATGCTCTTGATGGATAAGAAGGCCTGCCTCGAAATACTGTTACGAACTATAAAAAATGTCAAGTGCCTATTCCAATAAAACTGGGCTCAGAAAATACCATAAAACAACAGCTCCCCTATTTATGGGCTCTGAGGCATAGATACCACAGGTCAGCAGTATCACAAGGAGACGGTGAGGCATGTACTGCTTATCACAGACAGTCCAAGGTCTAACTGCCAGGAGAAGCATGGCCAAGCAGATCTAACTGCCAGGACCCAGAGCCTCTGCTCTGTTGTAAGATACTCTGCAGTAAGATACTCCCAGGGAACAACACTGGGGGGTGGCTTCTTACCATGTAGAGAGTGACGGATTAAAGCAGTATGCCTTCCCATCAGACAGGTTCATCACTGGGATTCCATGTTGCGTCAGCAAGATCTGTGACACCGTCATATCACTTCCTGGGGCACATTGCAGGAAAAAGTTCCAGTACGTTCTACTCAGCAAGTGTTTACATATTTGCCAAAGGAAAAATCTGAATCCCAGCTCCCATAACCTCAGTAACAAGCTCCATAATGCTGACTTGCTAATTAGGTAAGGCTGCTTCATGTTTTGTGCAAGCTGTCATCACTGACATTAGGATTTTTTTTTTTTTTGGTTTTTCTCCATTACTGGGAACCGAACTCATGACCTTGCGCTTGCCAGGCAGAGGCTTTGCTGCTGAGCTAAATCCCCAGCCCCCTGACATTAGGATTTATGTCACCTCTTAGGGCCCCATTTAATCTTGTATCCAGTATATGTGTCTCCTTGGTATGCTAGTGTGCAGCTCTGCCTTACTGGGAGGCTTGTGCTAGCCTGGCTCTCCATTTATGCTGAGGGACCTGTCACTCGCACCCAGGAGGGGAGGGGTACTGCCGCACGGTTACCTGCCAAGATGGAGTGTAGAGACTCTTCTTTCACCACAACCACTTGCCTGTGAACATCCCTAAGAAGGAGACAGGGAACAGCTTACTCTCCACCTGAGGTAAATGCATCAGAGTTTGTCTCAGCTGTTGAGAACCCTGATCCTTGGATGCATCCCCAACCCTCTGCCCAAGTCTGCAGCAGAGATCCTAGGCAACAGAGCACTAAGCCAACCTCAATGCTCAAACCCACTCTGGGGAAGAAGCTGGCCATGGCAGCCACACCAGTATGGTCAAACTCTTCCAACAGAGGTCCCAATGCTAATGAATACATGTAAGGATCTGGCACATGCCAACGGGAAGTGTGATTTCTCACATAGTCTGCTCCAGTGAGGATGACAGCAAAATAGGCCTCATTTCCCTTTATACAGTCTTCTCAGTCCTTTGGCTACACAGGCAACCAGTACATACAACAGTGCTTAGTGCTCAGTGTCTCCTCCCCAGACTGATGGCCACATTCTCTGTTGTGTTCCCTGACCCTGCTGAGAGGTGGGACCTACACACCCCTGTCCTATCTTTCCGGATGCCACTCCACCCTGGGACTCTTACCAGACAGACAGTGTGGCTGCAGCAGTGAGTGCCATGACGTAGGAACCCGTGCAGTGCAAAGTAGAGATAGGGGACGGCAGGAGGATGGGAGGGAGCAGGCGGCGACCACAGGTGGAGAATACCGACAGTGTCCTCTTTTCACAGGCGACACACACCACGTCACTACAAAGGCAGGGAAAGGGCAGGTGTCACAGGCTGAGTGCTGCAGCACAGGCGAAGACTATTTAATATAGAGCCTTTCTTCTGCCTGGGCCTACTCAGGACTTGCCTGAATTTTCTTATGAAAGAGTCTTCTGTCCTCCTCCTGCCCACAGGGCCACTTGTGATTCCCTGAGCTCACACTGATGCTAACTTAATGGTGTGGGGACCCTGGAGAGCCACTGTATCGGACGGTTACTCAGGAAGTAGGCCTCACTCATCAGGTGACATCACAGAGTACCCATGCAGACCTGCTATGACTGGTGAGGGCAGTCCAGACAAGGTCTCCAGTGATGTAGGTGAAGAGAAGTTGGGAGTACGAGTACAAGCCTCACAGGAGACACCAGATGTGCACTCAAGAGAGCCGTTCCAGATGGGATGGGAGAGGCATGTCACCTCCTAAACAAGGAGTGCTTTGTGAGAAATTGTGTCTGGACACTGTCTAGTGTCTTCTCTGAGTGACTACTATGCTCCTCAGGCAGGCATAGAATAAGCAGGCTGCTGCCTTCCCAGGAAAGGCCCACCAAGGCACAATCACAGGTTCAGGGAAAGACTGAAGCACAGGCCCCAGCCAGTAGAAGCACATGTGCAGCCAGAATAACAAAGTTTTGCCCATAGGTGAGTATCCAGAGGGTCTCTTCATGACTTCTGTCCTGGTGAGTCAGGGCCTATGGTCTACATGGATGAATGCAGTAGGGCCACAGCAAGGTCAGTAAGGAGAGAGCTCTGCCAACTCTTTCCTAACATGACATGTTACTGGCCTCTAAAAAAAACAAGGTAAATGAGGTGCTTTTGTTTGCAAACATCTACTTTGAAAGTACGAATCAGAGAAAACTTTAAGCAGGACTTGACAGCAGGGAACTTTCTATGGTGCTGTGGTTGAATTCTGTTTGCTCATCTCTGAGAGGTCCTTTCTTGAACCAGCCCACTGTGAAGGAAGCCATCACATTGGGCTGCAACACCAGGAAGCCAGAGCCTGAGGAGGTGGGATTACATAGACTGAGAGGCCCCGATTGCCTGTCAGGCCCCCTCAATAGCTGCTATATTGCTACAGAGGAAGCTGTGGAATCATCACTGGCACCCAGCTACTACTTACAAGTCCTAGGACCAGGAATGACAGTGGGAGTGTATTGCAGTACCCAGCACATGGGCACCTGGGGCCCTACTAGTCTAACAATACAAAGTCACTTAGGGATTATGGCAGTGATGACAAAACTTTTAGAGCTTTCAATGGTAACAGCCCACTGCAGCATGCACGCCATAGGTTTGCCACCAGGGGACTATGGGATTCCTGGCCTAAGTCTTAATTCCTAAGATCAGTGTTTATAGACGTGTATGAAAACATTTACATATGACCTTATGACAGATGGCTAAGGGTCTAATGAAAAGGACTATAATAATGAGTGATGATCACTGTAAAATCCTGGTAAGACTATCTGCCACATGCTTCTGACTGGGGAACTATGGCTAGCAGGTGCCTGAGGAAAATGTGTCATCTCTTCAGACTGAGCAAAGGAAAGACAGAGCTCTTTTTCAGTACCAGGATGCTCTACTGGTACTGAAGAGATTAACCACTAAATTAAGATCTTTCCCCAAACCACAGAATCTAGAGAGGCCAGGATTGGAAACTTGAGGGAACAATCAGCAATCCATCCTGTCCTGACCACCTTGGATGAAAATCTGGGGCCCAGAGAAAGAACCCATACAGGTTAGGGAGAGTAAGGCAAACTTCAGTTTTCAACTGGAATCTTCAGGACTAAGGGAAGGGAATAAAACCACCAGCCTCATCTGGGTGCCTTGCCAGTGCTCAGATTTCCCACCTGTAACATGGGGATAAATACAATGACTTTACTGGATGTTGCAGGAACTTTAGATGATAAACACATGTGCTTGGCCTTGAGTAAGAACCAGTGTGATCCTCTGTGGGAGCCATCCTCCATTCCAAAAGGCTGCATTTCAGGAAAGTAACAACAGCCAGAACAGCACAAGGACATACCCTCAAGGTACCTACTCACTATGACAAGCCGAGAACCTGGTTGTACTTACCAGCTGCCGGCAGCAGTGAGGATCCGGCTGGTAAGCACCGTCTCCCATTCCTTCCCTTCCCGGTTGCATTTCAGGCGGCTCAGCTTCACACCCCCAACAGCTGTCACTTCATTCTCCACCTCAATGTACATGGAAGGGTCAGAGCTCACCTGGATGAATAAGAATAAACATACTTCTTTTCAGGTGATAGCAAGCCTACTCAGACAGGGGTACTGGGACCAGTGAGATAGTCAGGGAATCTACAGCCCTGGGGTCTGAAGCAAGGAAAAGACAGAGACAGGCTAGCTGGCTGGCCAAAACAGGTTGACAGCTGATAGGGTGGAGGGTCACAGGGTAGGGCAAGAAGGCGACATCACTTTACAGAGGAGAACACACTGTAAGGACTACAGGTAGCCGAGGACAGAGCTTGCAGTGAGACTTTGCTTTGTAGCCTTCTACTTAAAAATCTTCAAAGACTAAGGCACTTGCTAAGAAGACAGCCTGTGGTGGTGCTGGGAGAAAAGCCTAGAAAAATCCTATGGTGTTCTCTGTGAGTTCCTGTGGCTGTGAGCCTCAGTCTGTTCAACTGAGACTATACTGGAGGAACATGCCCAGGACAGTATGTATGAAAACTGTGGAGTTCAGTGTCTGGCACCAGAGAGGCTCAAACTTGTGTGTTTACAGAGCTGATCAACATATAATTCAGTATGGATACCTAGGCTGAATGGCTGAACCATGTGGCTACACAAGAGAGTGAGCTGCAGCCACAAGCCATGTTCCTTTCACAGACACCCAGAAATCAAGTACAGTCCCAAGTCATATCCTGCAGTGAAGATACTGGGAAAAGGCTGGAGTTTGGGAGAGGAGTTACAGCTGCCAACTGCAAGAGGCATTGCCTGTCTCCACTCACATCAGCAATAAGAACAAACTATATGTGTCTCATCCTTTGATTCTGCCTGCTCCACTCCTCTGGACCATAACCCATGGCTGAAAAGGGCTGACGCCTACTCTCCAATTCCCTATGAGGACCAGTGTGGGTCTGGAACAGTGTATGACCAATAGGAACTGACCTGTACACTGGCTCCAAGAAGGCTGTCTGAGGACATACTCCTGGGCTAGGTACAAAGGGTGTATAGAAAGGAGAGAGCAAAGATACCATGGTGGCTGAGGCATGGACATGGTGCTGACCAGAGGGTCTCTGGGTATAAGGGATTATTTGCCCTAGAAATGTGTTTGAAGCTCACAGTTACAAGAGGTTCAACAGATCTAATGATGACTCTGCGAGGCTCTGAGAAGCAGATAGGGCCAGTGGAACCATAGGGAGACAGACCATGACCACATAATCCCTGGGCCCAAAGCCTGAGGCTGCCAGGGCCAAATGTGGAGATGCAGGAGGGTTCTAGAAGAAGGGACACCTGAAACAGGTCTTAAAAGGAGCTGACCATCTAGAAGATGTAATAGTAAAGGCAGCCCTGGCAGCTGGTGGATCAAAGGCAAAGCCACAGAGAGGAAGAGCTATGAGGGTGAGGAATAGAAAGCTAAGACTCTGTTGGGTCTTGCTAAGCAGTTCAGGCTAGCCTTAAACTCACTATGTAGCTCAGGGTGGCCTTGAACTCCCAGTGATCCTCCTGCCTCAGCCTCCTGAGTACAAAGATTACAGGCATGTGTCACCATGCCCAGCCAAGATTAGTACTCTTCTTAAGACTTGGTAGGTACTTTCATCAGCTACGACTTCTTCCAGAAAGGGATGGAGAGGCACTGGATAACTGTCTCCAAAAGCAGTGAAAATACTGGGTTTATAATTGTGTGTGTGAGTGTGTATATGTGTGTGTGTGTTTGTGTGTACACCTGTGAGGGACTTGGTGGAGGGGCCCAACACTTACCTGGAGGGTGAATGCTCTCTGAGGGCCTGGAATCGGCAGCTTCAGTGCAAGTGCTGGTGCAGACAAACACATGGCCTCTTTCTCTGCAGTCAGGGCAGCTGGAGACTAGAAGAGCCAAAAATATCCCTTAATCTCAACCCAGTATTATAGGGTACAATTTGGTACAAGTAAGTCACCCAGAGGTAAAGCTGGCCTGCTACCAGAGCACTTCTACTTACTCTGTGAGGGAAAAAGCATAGGGAATGCTACATGGATTGCCACTTCACAAAAGGGCTGATACCAGAGCTCCAGGCTTTGGGTTGGTGAAGTGCAGGTTTAAGGAACAAAGCTTCCATGTGATATTGCATGATGTTTGCACTTGAGCCAGCTGTCTCTAAGGTGTCCCACACTGATGAGATACACTATAGCACGCAGGGCCTCCCAGCACTGAGCTCAGGGAAGTGGGGCAGAGGTGGGCAGAATGGCCATGGACCTCACCTGGACAGACAGAGACATAGGCAGAAGGCGGGAATCTTTCCGAGGGCGCCCTTTCTTCTTCTTTTCCACTGTTTCTACCTCGAGCTCAAGTTTGCGCTTGGAGAGTGAGGAAGGCTTGGCCAAAGGGACCTTTTCATCACTGTCACTGCTGCTCTCCAAAAGGTCCCGGGGCCTCAGCTCTTTCACAAGGTTCTGGTCTTTCAACCTGCACAGAAAGACACCTGTGACTTCTTTCTAGTATATGTGCTACCAAAGCAAGTACACCTGTCATTTTCTTTATACAACTATTAATTTTATAATTAAAAAAAAAATCCATACTTTTCACAAAATGTTGGTAAGTACAAAAAGTAGAGATGATTTGTTTTCTACTCCAATGTGCAGTGTTTGGAAGCTGACAACCCTGTCCTCAGACCTATTAGAGAACTGAGGTCAGACGACAAACTGCTATCCTGAAAACTGAGAGATGGATCAAGACAGAAAAGACACAGCTGACCTGGACCAGACGCCCCTTGAGTGTTTACTGTGAGTCATATTTCTTAGGGAGTGGTCATGGTGTTAGAGTCTGAATGCAGACAAGCTTGAGAGTTACAATTCCTGGGCGCCAGATGGTAGTAGGGTTTCCACACATTCATCGTTGTCGTTGTCATCATCATCATCACCGTCATCATTTTTTGTTTTTTTGAGACAGGGTCTGATCATCATCATCATCATCATTATTTTTTGTTTTCTTTTTTGAGACAGGGTCTGCTATGTAATTCAGGCCAGCCTTGAACTCACTATGTATACCAGACTGGCCTTGAACTCACAGCAATCCTCCTCCCCTGAGTGCTGGGATTATAGGCTGTGGTTCCAGGCCTGGTTCATTCATTATTTTTACATCAAGGGGTCCCTCCAGGTTCTCAAGGGGAAGATCCTTGATGGGGAGAATATATTATGTTCTCTGGGCTTGGAGAAGGGGAAGTAACCATTCTGAAACATGATCAGATCATTCATTTCTCCGTAACTAAAACCTGCCCTCAAGAAAAACTATTTTACTAGAGCATTATCTTACCTGGGGACAAAGCAGGAAATAGTCAACATCTGCTCTCTGTTGTGCTCCTCCCCTGACCTATTCCCACAGGTTAAGGAATTTTTTTGGAACAAGATAATGAAGCCTAAGTGTTCATACTAAACTCCAGGAATTCTAGACCACTACAACTACCACTGAAAAACAAAGTTAATCATAAGATTATAGAATGTTTCTCCTCCCCCATACTTCATCATTACATCAATACAGCCCCAGTATAATGACAGTATATTATAACCATGAGAGCTGCAAGTCATAGGCTCTACTTAAGTAATTTCTAGGAACTCTTTGCTAGATAAATACAGCTTCATACTATAAATCTATGTACTTAATTTCCAATACTCAATACAATAGCCCAGCTTTCAACAAAAAATCATGAGGTGCCGGGCCTGGTTGCACATGCCTGCAATCCCAGCACTCAGGAGGCTGAGGCAGGAGGATCATTGCTTGAGTTCGAGGCCAGCCTGAGCTACAAAGCGAGTTCAAGGCCATCCTGAACCACATAGTGAAACCCTGTTTCAAAAAGACCAAAAAAACTCAAAAAACAAAACAAAACCAAAAACACAAGGCACAGTAAGAGGTAAAATAAAACCAAAGGAAAAACCAAAAAGCACAAACCAATAACAACAAGAAACAAAAACACAGTTTCAAAAGACAAAACAGACAACAGAACCAGACTCAGAGATAGCAGAAATTTTGAAATTATCAGAGTAAGATTTTAAATAACCCTGATCAGAGTTCCTAATCATAGGGGTTCCAATGGAAAAAGTTAAAAGAGAGCAGTAGTAGGAGAGAATTTAACAACAAAATTAATGAAACATACCAAAGTAGAAGAGGAAGAACAAAGAAGGAAAAAGAATGAGGAAGAGGAGGAAGAGGAAGAAGAGGATGAGGAAGAAAGAATTTTCTAAAGTTTAAGATACCAAATCACAGATCCAGGAAGGTTAGGGAACACTAAACAAGACAAACACCAAATACCTACAGTTAAGATAACATATTCAGACTGTAGAAAACCAAGGACAGAAAATCTTGAAGATAGGGAGAAACCCCTATATTACATTATGGTTTATATCTAAATGTCCCCCAAAGCTCCATGCACTCATAGGTGGGGTTTTTAGGAGATGATTAGATGATGGGTACATGACAGTTCATCATAGGTGTGTGATACTGGATTAGTCCACTGATGGGCTTATAGCTGGTTGTAATGTTGGGAGGTGAACCCTAGTGGGAAGAGGTGAATCCCTGTGGGCGTGGCCTGGAAACATATCCTTCCTACTCCCTTGATCTCTCCCTGCTTCCTAACTGACTTGCCTTGAATTATTTGTTTTCTGCTGCCAGGCCCCTTGCCACGCCACCAGCCGACTATAGCCTGAAACCTCTTTACTGTGAACCAAAATAAGCCTCTCCTTTAACTTGTGAGTATTGGGTATTTTGTTCCAGCAATGAGAAAGTAATTAGAACATCTTATAAGGAAAAAAACATAAGAATTTAGGTTTCTATAATTCAAATTTCTTGGATAAAGGGTAATATTTAAAGTGTTTGAAAAAGAAAACCCCACTAAGTTGGATGGTATGACACACATCTATAGTCCCAGCTACTTGGGAAGCAAAGGCAGGAGGATTCCTTGATGCCATGAGTTTGGAACTAGCCTGAGAAACAAAGTGAGACCCCATCCAAAACGAACAACAAACAAAACTCCTTTCAAAACTCCTAGAAATTTATATCCAGGGAAATCATGCCTTAAAAGCAAAGGTGAAATAAAGACTTGCTAAGATAAAAACCAACCAACAAACACCTGAGGGAATTTGTTACCAGCAGACTTGCCTTGCAAAAAGCAGTAAAAGTTTTTCAAGGAGAAGGAAAATGATGCAGCTCAGAAAATCAAATCTACATGAAGAAAAAAAAGGTCAGAGAAGGAACAAATAAACAAAATCTTCTCTTTTTCCTTTTTGAATTGACCTGAGATAACTTTTTCCTTAAATAAAAAACAATAACAATGTATTAATGATTATAGTTTTAAACAAATGAACTAAGTGGTAATAATGTTATGAGGTATGGAAGAGCGGAACTGGGAGTACTCTGTAGTAAGTTACCTGAACTGTGTTAATGCAATCCCAACCAAAACACCATCACAGAACTAGAGAAAACATTCCTAAAATTCATTTGGAACCAGAAGAGACCTAGAATAGCAAAAACAAGTCTGGGCAACAAAGGCAAAGCACAGGACATCACAATCCCTGACTTGAAATTATACTACAGAGCTACTGTGATAAAAACAGTGTGGTACTGGCAAAAGCAAAACAAAAAAATAAAACCAAACTCAAAAAACAGACTAGAGGATCACTGGAACAGATTAGATGAAGCAGAAACAACTTCAAACATACTCAGTCATCTTATCTTTGACAAAGGGGTCAAACATGTTTACTGGAAGAAAGAAAGCCTCCTTAATAAATGGTTCTGCAAAAACTGGTTTTCCTCATACTGAAGACTAAAATTAGACCCATGTCTAGCACCTTACACTAAACTAAAATAAAAATGGATCAAAGATCTAAATATTAAAACAGAAATGCTAAATCTGCTGGAAGAGAGAATAGGTAGAACTCTTGAAGACATAGGTGTAGGCAAAGACTTCATGAACAAAACCCTGACTGCATGGCAAATACTACAAAGAATCAACAACTAGGATCCATCTTATTAAAAAGCTACTGCACAGCAAAAGAAATCATCAACAGAGTAGAAAGACAATCCACAAAGACAGAAAAAATCTTAGGCTGTTGTTCTTCAGACAAAGGACTACTATCTAGAACACATAAGGCACTGAAAAAACTCAGACCCCCCCAAATTTAAAGATCCATTCCAAAAATGGACATCTGAAATGAAGACACTTTTCAGAAGTACAAATGGCAAATAAATACATGAAAAAAATGTTCAGCATCACTGATCATTTGAGAGGTGCAAATTAAAACAATGCTGAGATTCTATCTCACTCTAGAAAAAATGGCTCCTATTATCAAATCAACCAGTAACAAATACTCATGGGACTGTGGGGAAAAAGAAACCCTTCTCCACTGTTGGTGGGAGAAGACTGTGCAACCATGTAAGATCAGCGTGGAAATTCCTCAAAAAACTAAGACTAGAGGTTCCATTCGACCCAGCTATTCCCCTTCTTGGTATCTTCTCAAAAGAATTAAAAGCATCATACCACAGTGACATATGTGCATCTATCTTTATATGCTACAAGCTGTGCACAGTTTGTACTAGCTAAATCTTGGACACAACCTAAATGCCCATCAAGTAACAGATGGATAAAAAAAGATGTGGTTTCTTTTATACAATGGAATACTACTCAGCCATAAAGAAAGATAGACTTGACACATTTATAGCTAAATGGATGGACCTTGAGACCATACTCTTAATGAAATAAACTGGACACATACATGTAAATATTGCACTGTCTGGTATGAGAAACTGAAAGTGTAAATAAGAACCAAAATATATAACAGATATTGTGAAATAGGCAGTAACTGTTCAAAGGGAATGGGGAAGGGGAAGGGGGTAGAAAGGAAAAGAAAAAAATGAGAAAAAATAAGGATATAATGGAAACAAAGCTTTGTAAATAAGGAGGGAAAGAGGGGTTGAAGGGAGGAGGAGAATAGGACATAAAAGAGGAACTAAGATATATCATGTACAGGTACAAATTCCCTATGATGAATGTGATCATTATGCATATCTAAATTATTCAAAATATAATTTTAAAAAAGGAATTTAATTTTGTTACCTGTACTACCCATGAAGCAGTATATTACTTAAAATGGACCTAGACTGGTTGTAAATGTTCAGTGAAAACTCTAGGGCAACCATCTGAAAATATTTTTTTTAAAAAGAAGTACAATTGATAATGCTAAAAATAGAATCATACAAAATGCTCAATTAGAACTAGAGGAGCCAGAAAAAGAAGGAAATATAAAAAAAGTGCAACAAACACAAAAAAGTTAAAAACATTAATCCAACTTTATCAATAATCACTTTAAATGTGTTAAAAATAAACCAATGAATGACAGAATGGAAAAAAGGGTCATAAAAATAGGCTAACATTTTATATTATGTTTATTTGTACATGTTCACTGAACACACTCATTGTGGGGAGTTGGTACATGTACAGAACATACCTTAATTCCTTTCACTCCCCTTACTTCCTCTTCTTTTCCTCTTCCTTTTATCTCTAGATCCCCTTCCCACTTGCAATGAGGTTTATATATTTTAAAATATTTTCTAAAACACACATACACATATATATATTTTTGAGACAGGGTTTTGCTATGTTGTTTAGGTTGGCCTCAAACTTGGGACTCTAGATAAGCGTTCTTACCTAGAGGATAATAAGAGTTCTTATTTGTCTCGATGTCTCCCAAAAGCATCATGTGGCCATAGGAGGAAACCTTGGGAAGGTGATCAGATTATAGGGCATTATAGTTAACGTGCTGTTAGGAGTTGGGTCCTGGTAGGTCACGTTAAGTGTGACGTGAAAGGGAATATCTTCCCTCCCAGATCCTCTCTTGACTTACTCTGATTCCTGAATGCTATGAAGTAAGCAGCTTTCCTCAGTCCAGGGCCTTCTACTGTGCTGCTTCTGCCCTTGAGCCAGCTGACAATGGACTAAAACCTCCAAAAATGTGAATCAAACTAAATCTCTCCTCCTTTAAGTTGGCAGTGGGTATGGTGTCCCAGCAATGAGGAAAGTGACTGAGCGGTCCATGTCGTCTGTCTCAGCCTCCTAAGTAGCAGGGCTCATAGGTATACGTTACCATACCCAGCTTTCAAAAATGTAATTTTAACCATATAGATTAAAAGTAAAGCAGGGGTAGTGGAGGGGAGACATTGTAGGGGGTGTTCCAGCTACATGACATTCTGGAAAAGGCGAAACTATGGAGACAATAAAAATATCAGTGGTTGCCATGGGGTTGGGAAGGGCTGTTGAATCGGGACCGCATAGAGGATTATTAGGGCAGTAATGGTAGATGTGTCTTTATACCTTTGTCAAAACCCACAGAATGCACAACATGAAAAGAGCCCCTTAATGTGAACTGTGGACACTGGGTGATAATAATATGTTCCGCCTCAGACATTGATAATGGAAGAAGGGTGTGCACTTGTGGGAGCAGAGGACACATGCAAATTCTCTGTACTTTCTGCTCAGTTTTGCTCTGAACCTCACACTGTCCCTAAAAAGAAAACCCAGTCTATTTAAAGAGTAAAGCTGCATGCCTATAATCCCAGTACTCGGGAGGTTGAGGCAAGAGGATCACTATCAATTTGAGGTCATCCTTGGCTACATAGCAAGACGCTGTTTCAAAAAACCTTAAAAAAAAAAAGAAAAAAAGAAAAAGGCAAAGAGAGAAAGGCATGCTATTATAAGACTAATAAAAAAACCTGCAGTAGCTATATTAATTTCAGATCAAGTAGGCTTCAGAGCAAGAGGGTTAGCAAGGATTAAGAGGAACATTACACAGTGATACAAGGGTTGATTCTCCAAAAAGATATACTAATCCTTAATAAGTATATGCCTAACAACAAAATGTCAAAATGTATGCAGCAAAACACAGAATACAAGAACCAGATAAATACACTATTATAGTCGGAGACTTTAATACTTCTCTAATAGAAACCAACAAATTAAGAAGACAAAAAATCAATATGGATATCAATCAATGTCATCCATCACTTGGATTTAATTCACATTTTGTTTATTTATTTTTTTGTTTGTTTGTTTTTTCCGGTACGGGGAATAGAACTCACGACCTTGTGCTTGCCAGGCAGGCGCTGTGCCACTGAGCTAAATCCCCAGCCCCTTAATTCACATTTTTAAAAAATACTTTATTCAACAACAGTAGAATACACATTCTTCTTAAGCTTATATGGAACAGCCATCAATAGTACAACTGAAAAATCATCAAATATTCATACACTGAAAAACATATCTCCCCCAAAAAACCCATAGGGCTAAGACAAAAACTCTCCAGATAAATTAAAAAATATTTTGAATTAGATGAAAATGAAAACACAACTTATCAAAATGGCAAGTACTGAACATGACACTGAATGTACATATTAGAAAGGAAGATCTGAACTCAATAATCTAAACATCATTATTGGTAACAAAAAAATCCCCAATGTGAGCATACTTTAAGTAGTAATAAGTATAAAATTTAGACAAGTAATCAAGTGAAATTGGAAAGTAGGATAGCAACAAAGAAAAAAAAAATCAATGAAATTAAAAGCTGATTCTTGGAAAAGATCAATAAAATTGATAAACACGTGGCCAGGGAAATCAAGAAAAAAGGGGAAGGCATAAATTACTAGTATCAGAAATGAAGAAGCACTCACTGCTGATCCAATGGACACTCAAAGGATGATACAGAAGATAATGAACACCTCTGACCCCACACATTTGATAACTTATATGTAATGAACCAAATCCTTGAAAGAAATAACCTACCAAAATTCACAGATGGAAAAAAGAGGTCATGTAAATAGGCCTATATCTATTAATAAAACTGAATCAACAATTAATAACTTTCCCAAAAAAAGAAAGCACCTGGCATAGATAGTTTTACTGGTGAATTCTACCAACCATCTAAAGAACAAATTATATTAATTCTCTATAACCTGTTACAGAAAACAGAAGCAGACAGAATAATTTTTAACTCCTATGAAGCCAGCATTATTTTACTACCAAAACCAGATAAAGAAATTACAAGAAAGAAAAACTACAAATCCATATTTTCATGAATATACATGCAGAAATCCTTAAGCAAAATATTAGCAACTTGAATTCAACATATATAATTATATTCCATTCAAATGAATTTATTCCAGGTATACATGACAGTCCAACATCCAAAAATCAATTAATTGATCAACAAGATTAAAGAAAAGTCTATGTACTACAAACATTTACTAATTCAAATTTTAAAAAGTTTTTAAAAAAGTACTTCATAAAATCCAACATCTACTTAAAATTCTCAAATTCTCAGCAAACTAGGAATAGCTGGAATTTCCTCAACTTTGGTTTTTCTCCGGTACCGGGAACCGAACTCACGACCTTGCGCTTGCCAGGCAGGCGCTTTGCCACTGAGCTCAATCCCCAGCCCCGAATTTCCTCAACTTGATAAAAAATATCTACAAAAATTCTTTAGCTAAAATTGCCAGGTGTGGTGGGACATGCCCATGATCCCCCAGCACTCCGGAGGCTGAGGCAGTAGGATTGCTGTGAGTTAGAGGACAAACTGGGCTACATACTGAGTTCAAAGCCAACGTAAACTACATAACAAGACTCTATCTCCAAACAAACAAACAACAAACAAACCACCAGAGTTAAAGGTTAAAAAACCGGCTCTTTTCTCCTATAGCTAAGAAGGTAAGGACGTCCTCTCTCATCACCTCTGTTACTGAACTGGAGGTTTAGTGCAGTAACATGAGAAGGAAAGAAAAGGCACAAAGATTGGGAAGGAAGAAAAAACCATCTTCATTCACAGATGACATCATTGTTTTTGTTGAAAATGCCAGAGAATAAAGAAAAAGAAAAACATGGAACTAATAAGTGATTATAGCAAGACTGTAGGATACAAGGTTAATACACAGAGGTTAACTGCTTTTCTCTGTATCAATAATGAACAATTGGAATTTGGGATTCATCTTCCAATACCCCTTACAACAGGACATAGCATCCACTGCATCCTGTGGATGAGGCTTAATGTTCTGGAAATTATAAATCCTTTTTTAAAAAGTTCAGATTTTTTTGGTAACTACAGTTTTGTCAAATACAGAAAATGTAGGCACTTTCTGCTATGGTTGTTTCTTACATTTACATTGGTTCTCAATGAAAGCCAGGAGAAATCCTTTAAGACATCTGTCAAATCAATGTCAAACTCTCATAGTTCCTAAAATCTGATCACATTCTGAGCTCATCTCAACACCACCCTATGAAAGTCACTTTAATTGGTACTGCTTCAGCTTAACCTGCTTCATATTCCATGGCTGGGACCTCTATGAGGGCACTGGGAGTCCCCTCACTTCGTGCCTCTGCCTGACACTTTGTTCCAGACTCCTGAGACCAGTGGTCTACTGGGAACTATACCACCTGAAGGTATGAGTGGGCCTCTACCAGTGGTCAGTCATCTAGTACCCTAGGGAGCACCAGGCTGTGGATCTGTAACAACTGCACCCTGGGTACAGACATCTGCTGAGGAAGAACACAACTAGCAAGACCTGCCCCACTTACAAATGGGCCTCATCCCATGTTTCCTCTGCTTAGTCTTACAGTCACAAACCCCAAGTCTCTGTGTCACTTTGTCACCTTGTCACATGGGTAGGAGTCATGATGGAGTAGATGGCCCACAGGTTTACACAGCATTGCCATCCTGCACCTGGGAGGCTAGCATTTGGCTCCCAGACAAACATTCTTGGCTAAGAATGCCAGTCAGATTGCAGCAGACTCATTACCGAGCCACTATGAGGTACAATGATGGACAACAGCAGAAGCCAGTATATGCTGCTCACTGTGAGATAAGGACCAGGACAAGGCTCATAGGCACTCACTCTTCAGTACCCAAGGGATACCAACTATGAAGCAGGGTCTACTGTCAGAACTATTCAGTTGTGAGGGAAAAAGCTTAGAAAGACTGTGTCTCAAGATCACCCTGCTAAGAACCATGGAGCGGGGACTCAACTGTAGGACGTAAGGCTCTTGAGTGCTAATCCTAACCACTGAATGACACTGGTTCCTAGAAGGAAGCCTCCATGGATGGGTTTTTAAAAGGGTTTATCCTTGTTTGCATTGTGAATCAATGCAAGAAATGGCCATATCAAGAAAGTGCCTACATTTTCTATAAGGCCTTTATTAAAGAATCCAGGTGCTACTTTATTCTACTTTCTTCATATGAGGATCCAATTCAGCTCCCTCTCTCTGTATCTCTCTCTCTGTCTCTATACAGGGGATGGAACCTAGAGCCTATACACGCTAGGCAAATGCTCTTAACCTTTCACCTTTCACTTAGAATTTAGCATCAGGCTCCTTCAGTCTTAGAAGAAGGATGCTCAGCCTCAAGTGAATGCTTGCTCACAGCCACTTTTAAGTGAGATTCCAAGAATGACAAACTTGACGGTTCCCTCATTCTATAGGTCTTGCAAAGCTGTATGCAGAGGTGAAAGGTCTTGTGAGATCTTGGAGACACAGCTGATGAAGGCTCAACCCTGACAGCATGAGGACCCAGGATGTGCAGTCAAAATTTTGCCTCTACAGTTCAATTCAACATATATCCTCTCTGCTTCTCCATCAGGATATATATTATCCAAAAGCTAGGTGTGACCAGGACCACCAGAACCCAAGACATAAACAGGGCAGAAACAACGAGCACAAGGCCTTTTAGCTACAGCACTCTGCTGTCCTCTCAGGTGGGGATTTAATTTTATTTATTCTGTTCAGGACATTTTAAAAAATGAGGTTTCAGCACCTTCTAGTAAGTGTGTTAACTCTGTCTTGACAACTGCCCTGGCAGCAGATCCTCTTTTAGGGACTCCCGTGAGGTACATGAAGAGACCCCTTCTCTGTCTCCTCTTCAGCTCCACCTCTGCCCTTTTGTGGCACTCTGACCAGTTTCTCAGGCTAAATGCTCTCTTTAGCTGGCTTTAATCTGCTCTCCTGAACCATCCAGTGACTTTTCAACTGCAATGATTATTTTTCTTTTCTAAAACTATTTTTTGGTTCATTTCCAAACCTGGTGTTTTCTGATGGCATACTATTGTTTTTAGTTTTTATTGAGAGATAATTCACATATTATAAAATTCTTTTTTATTTTTATTTTCAACAACATCTCACTGTGTAGTTTAGCCTAGTCTTCAAATCATTTTGCAGCCCAGGCTGGTCTCAAACTTGCTGCAATCTTTCTGCCTCAGCCTCCTGAGTACTGGGATTACAGGTGTATACTACCATGCCCAGCTATAAAATTCTTTTTAAAGTATAAAATTTAATGGTTATAGAATATTCATTAACTTGTGTAACCATCACTATTGTCTAATGTGAGACCACTGTTCATAATTCCAAAGAGAAACTAACTACTCATGAATAATTACTCCTTCATGGGGTTGCGGGTATAGCTCAGTAGCATAAGCGCCTGCCTGGCAAGTGCAAAGTCCTGCGTTCAACTCCCAGAACAAAGAAAAAAAAAAATTACTCCTTCATCCCTCCTCTCAGTCCCTGGCAATCACTAATCTACTTTCTTGTCTCTATGACTGGCTTATTCTGGACATTTTATAAAAACAAAATCATACCATATGTGGTCCTCTGTTACCAGCTTCTTTCACCTAGCTTTATGTCTCTAAGGGCTTTGTAGCACATAAAAACATTCTGTTCCTTTTTATTGATGAGTAATATTCTATTGTATGGATATACCATGGTTTGTTAATTAGTTTCTATCAGTTAATGAATATTTGGGTTGCTCCCACTTTTTGGTTATTATAATTATAGGAACATTTCTGTATAAATTATTATATGAATATATGCCTTCAATTCTTTTAGGTATATACCTAAGTGTGCAATTGCTGGGTCATATAATTTTATGTTTAACCATTTGAGGAACTCCTAGACTGCTTTTCAAATAGCTGAATGAACATTAGGCATGGTGATGTATGACTGCAATTCTAGCACTTGCAAAGCTGAGGCAAAAGGATCAAGATGCATTCAAGGCCACCCTGAACTACATAGGGGGATCCTGTCACAAAACAAAACAAAACAAAACAAAACAACCAAACCCCCCAAAAACAAACAAACAAAAAAATAGTGGAATAATTTTACATTCCTACCAGCAGTGTACAAGGGTTCCAATTTCTCCCTACCCTTGCCAACCCTTCTTATATGACCTTTTGATTATAGTATAGCTACTCTAGTGGATATGAAGTAGTATGTCACTATAATTTTAATTTGCATTTCACCCTAACGGGTAATGATGTTGAGTGTCTTTTTACACTCATTCCTGTATTTTCTTTGGAAAAATTTCTATTTAAATCTTTTATCCATTTAAAAATTATATTGTTAAGGCAGCCATGATACTACACGCCTGTAATCCCACCAGCACTCATAAGGCTCAGGTAGGAAGGCTGCTATAAGTTTGAGGCCAGCCTGGGTTACACAGTGAGTTCAAGGACAGCCTGAACTACATAGTAAGATCCTGTCTCAAGAAAAAAAAAAATTATTCATCTTTCGATTATTGAGTTGTAAGAGTTCTTTATATACTTTGGATCCTAGACTTTAATCAGAAGTTATTTGCAAATAGTGTCTTCCATTTTGTAGATTGTCTTTTCATTGTGATCATATTCTATGAAGGAGTTTTTAGTATATGTGCTGCCAAAGGAAGCACTGAAGGAGTTTTTAATTTTGATTAAAGTTCATTACTTCTATATTTTCTTTAGTTGCTTGCTTTAGATACCATATCTGAGAAATAGTTGTCTAACCCAAGGTTCCAAGATTTCCACATTTTCTTCTAAGAGTTTTACAGTTTTAGTTCTCATATTTAGCTCTATGATCCATTTTTAGTTACTTTTTATATAGAGATATTAATCTTTTCTCATTTTGTTTTATTTTTCAGAATTTTAAGTGTATTTTATAGTCTCTATCTGATAATTGTACGATTGGAAGTTTATTTAAGACTTTTTTTTTTTTTTGTCTTTATGAGACAGGGTCTTGCTATGCAGTTCAGGTTGGCCTTGAGCTCACTTTGTAGCCCAGGCTGATCTCAAACTCAAGCAATGATCCTCTTGCCTCAGCCTCCTGAGTGCTAGAATTACAGGCTTGTGCCACTATTCCTGGCTTACTTAAGTCTAAACCTGTTCATTACATACCTAATATCTGTTACTTTGAATCTTAAATTTATCTATACAGTGCTCCATTGGACACTACACATCCTGAGAATAATAATATCCTTGCAAGGTGAATTTTATCTACCAAGTACCTCTGGATGTTAATCAGACAAGAATCCTCTTTTAGATTTTTCTTGGTTGGTAATTTCTAGAGGACATGGGTAAGTGTTAAGTTGACCCCAAATGACTGGGGATGTAGTTCAGTGGTAGAGCACTTGCCTAGCATGAATACAGTCCTGGGTTTTATCCTAAGCACTGCAAAAAACAAAACACACCCCACCCCACTCCACCCTGCAAGAGGGCAGACCTGTGGTAGCAATCTCAAAGGAAGACCATTTTCCTGACCTTGAGGACAGGCTGAGACATTCCAATTTCTCTGCCATGTTTCTGGCTGCAAGTCAGATTTTTACGAGTGACCTCTTCTCACTAGAGCTTTCTTTTTCTTTCTTTTCTTTTTTTTAAAGCGGATTGACTTTATGTTGTTGACTTAGTTCCAAACCCTACAAAGCTCAGGCCAAAAACTTTGTCTTGATTCAATGTGGCCATTCAACTCAAGGTCTGTGATCACTAGGATTATAGTCCCCCAGCCCAGTACCTGAGGTATGGACCTGCCTACTGCTCTGGTTATTTTGTTCACTCTTAGATTTTGTCCTCTGGAGACTGAAATAGTCATGCATATTGAGGATATGAGTTACATTTAGTCTAGCATTTCAAAGTGTTAAATAGCAGGAAGATTTTCATATCCTCCCTATTGTGGGACAGAAAAATTACTAGATAAAAAAAAATCACATTGTGCGTGGTGGTGCTTGCCTGTAACCCCAGCACTCAGGAGGCTGAGGCAGAAGGATTGCTGTGAGTTTGAGGCCAGCCTGAACTACATAGTGAGGCCCTGTCTTAAAAAACAAAACAAAAATTACATTGAATTTTTTATACTAAAACAAATAGGATTGCATTGCACACAGAGTTCTACAAGTTCACAGATACAGTAACAGATTTGAAGAGAGGGTCCTCCCATGATCCCACCCACAGACAAGCAGTTTCGAGATCATGAGCAAAGGCCTAGGGACAGCACCTTATGACGTAAGACAGTTCACTGCAAGGAGAAGTTTCATACTAATAACACTCTTACAGTGTTATTACCATAACCTGCTGCAAGAGTCTCTAACTAATGCCCCTTTATCTAGCTGTTGGTGATGCAGGCCAGGTGTGCCTGTCTGTGCCCTAAGTGCCTCACAGCCTCTCAGATGCAACTCTGACAGGAGAGCTCTTACGGCTCTGGCCCCTGTGGAGGAAGGTGGCCCAGCTCATTTCTAGCTCTTCTACTCTCCAACTCGCTGGGATGTGCAATGAGCTCAGTGAGAGGAAGGAAGGCCTTCTCACAAGGCAGAGATGCTCAGTGCCAATAGCAGAGGCTGCACATACTTGCGTTGCCTGCCTTAGGGGGACGTCCTGAAACTCCAAGAAATAAAGAACTAGAGCCCACAAGTCTTGGTTGCTGTGAGTTGGGAGAAGCACAAAGAATGGACAAACAGCACCAAGCCTGCAAGAGTTCAAAAACCCATCAAATCTCACAAATACCTTAGCTACTTCACGTAGACCTCAATTCTTTAACTCTGATCAGGTACTGAGCAGAAGGCCATGACTTGTACAGTGCAGCTATATCAGAGCCTTTCATCTCTCCAATTTTTTGCTCCTTTTCTTTGCAATTCTGGGCTCCATTCAAAGGACAACATTATTCTCATCACAGAATGCAACAACCAGCCCTTGTGCCCTTTGCTCTTGAGGTCCTTTTGCCCATGGTGTCCTCCCCGACAGCACTTTCCAGTTACCCCCCTCACTTTAAGTAGCCACTCCTTTTTCCTGGGAGCTGGTGGCTAAGGTAGGCCTTTGTGGTCTTTGCTCCCTCATGGGAGCCATACTATTAGTAGGGGTCTGGGGAGGTACTGTACCTTCTTTGGTCTCTCAGGGTCCCACAGCCAACACCTACCTTTCTACAGCTGTTGAAGTCACACTGGTCAAGGAAGGAGCACCTGGCGTAGCTTTGGAACGCTCTGTGAATCGGGAGTCAAATGCTTTCATGGGTTCAATCTTGGACGGGGTTGTTAACACGGAGGGTGACAATGCAGCAGGAGTAGAGGTAGCATTCATACTGAAGGGTGAAGAACATGGGAAGCACATCAAGCATAATCCCTAAAGAATGTGGAGGACTAGGACTTGCGGCCTATCAAAAGGGGTACAAGTAATCAAACTTCTATCAACACGAAAAATTTCAATATGTAGTCCTTAAAATTTTCATGTTAGAATTTTGGAAGACTGACTACCTGAGAAGGTTATGAGTAAATGCATGGCATTTTCCCCCTGCATTGTTCTGAGAGCTTTTAGGGGTAACTAAACACACAGTTCTTTCTCCATAACCTACATATGGCATGTCAACCCAAAACCACTCCAACTACCATTTGCCACTTTCTTAATGGAGCTGATGAGAAAAGCCCCCATTGAGAATCCTGAAACCATGGTCTATTCCTGGCCATGATCTTCAGTCTAGTACCCTCCTCTAAGTGTTTACCCTATAGTCCTTACCTTCTACTCCAGGGAGAAAGGAGAGGCCCCGACATGAGCTTGCCCAGCTTCCCTCCTGCCAAGCCCATCTCTTACTCTTGGGCCTTAAAGTCACTGGGCCTCTTGCTGATCTGTCTAACACCTCTAACCTCATCCTTCCATGACTTGTAGGGCCAATGCCTACAAGTTTCTCAGCTCTCGTGATATCTGTCCTTTGTAAATATCCTTCTTCCCTGGATGCTTTGCTTCCTAGCTGGGCTTCTTGCACTGTTCCTTCTCTTCTGATCCACTCTCACAGTTCCCTAAAAGCAGTGACACTTGATGTTTGGTGAGCCTCCACAGCGTAGATGCCTAAACCCAGAAGCAAGAGGCTGCAATAATACATGACACCACCCCAACCGAGGCACTCTCTCAGTATCAACTGTGTATGTGAAAGGGTGGCTAAATTCAGGCACCACTGCCTGTTGGAACCTTCTTTCTAAAATGTAAGTCCCAAAGCCTTCTGTACCCCAGACTACCTGGTTCAGTGTAGGAACACAGCCTTTCGCCTCATTCCCATCCCTTCCTTGGAGCTCTGCTCTTGCTGTTGTCTGTGCTTCCTACCTCTTTCCCCTTGGTTGGCTTATATGGGCCCTAGGGAGGGCACCTTCTGAGAAGCCTCCCTTAGACTTGTCTACCAACCCCTTGGATGGATAGCCATTCTGCATAGGACCTTAGGAGCCACCCTGTAAACCTGTGGCTGCCTGTTCTTATCAGCATACACTTCCTGATTATTAGCCAACTGATTCTCTGTGAATGCCTGGTTCTTGCAAAATGTGTAACTGGTAGCAGGTATGCAGCAAATGTTTATTCCTGGCTCTCATTCATGTTTACCTGGCCTACTCTGATTTCCTAATTTCCCAGATAATGGTCAGTGAAGACACAGGCTCTGAGTATGATTCTGAGAGTGTACGGAGTCATGTGCTTGCACATGAGTGCCCTGCTTGAGATGAATGGTAGGTAAAGCTCACAGCACAGTGAAGTGGAAGCCAATGCCCAGAAATGGGTAGTCACCTCCGTGTAGACATATCAAAAGGTGAGGCTGACCTTATGGCAGGCAACCTCTCACTAAAAGGTCCCCAGCCTTATAGCTTAATCCCTGGTAAAGTGAGGCACTTTCTCTAAGTCCTCACAGCTCTGTGCATCAGAGACTTAACAAGTCCTCCCTTCTGAGGACATTCTTATCTGAAAACAAGCATTTCTTTTCCCTTTTTTATTAAAAGGGCCATGAGCACCAAGGACAGTACCAAGACTTGGGACCCACTAACCTGTCCTTATTGACAGTCTCGCCTGCAGGTCTGGCACTGGTGGCCACCACAGGCTCTGTGCAAGACTTCGAGGCGCCGAAGGAGTTGGGGGTACTGGTGTCCAGTGGCAGTAGCTGCTGACTGTTATGAGAGGATAGCATGGTGCCGGCCAGGGAGCCCGAGAGTGGGATGCTGTTAAAGAATGCCGTGGAGAAGTCCCTGTTGTCAAGCAAGAACAAAAATCAGCTGAAAATCAGATGCCACATCAGGTACCTTGTATCTTTTATGTAATGTTTTTCTTGGCTCAGAGGCAATATATTTTCATGATAGGTAATTTGGAAAATTAGAGAAAAGTCCAAAGAAAATGAAAAGCATTTAATATACTATCTATAACTGAATCTAAAATGCACTAGTACTCTGTACTATTAAGAAAGACAACTACTAGAAAGATGACGACTACTACTGCTGTCATTACAAAGATATTAAATTATGGAATCATGTCTTTAAATGGAAAAAAATGCAGCATACTGAGGGCCTTCCTTTTATTAAGGGCTCTAGGCCTTTCCACTGGATAGATGTATCATAATTGACCTAACCTAGTCTCTACTAAGAAACAGGGCTATCTCTTAACTTCTGCCACAACTAGAGACAAGATATTGCAGTATTAAATTGAGGTCCTTGGACCAGACCAGCCAGGGCTGACTCTTCTGCCCCTGGCCAGGTTCATGATCTTGTGTACTTCAATCACTTCTACTGTACTTCAGGTTGCTGTATGTAAAATAGAAAGTGTTAGAACTTTTCCTATGGGGTTGCTTTCAGCACTAAAAGTTAGCGTAGCACATACTTAGCCTGGAGTACCTACTAAAAAATGCCTAGAATTATAATAAAAATTGTTACTACACCTGTTGGTTTAAATATCAAATGGGATACATTCTTAGGAATGGACTTGGATAAGCAAATGAAATGTTTATTCCTGTTTTTGATAAACGTTTCTAAAGCTTCCTGCTCAGAGGTTTAAAATTACAAGCTATTTATAAGCCTATTTCCTCACAATCTCACCAAGTTTTATCAAATTCTTGATGCCTGTCAATCACATGGATGAAAAATAGTATCTTATCATAGCTTTAGTTTGTAGTTATTGTGATATAAAGTTATTTTTCTCACATAGAAATATTTGATTTTCTTTTTTGGTGAATTCTTGCTTTGGTTTTTTTTTTTTGAGACAAGGTTTCACTTCTTAGCCTAGGCTGGCCTCAAACACACTTCGCTCCTCCTGCCTCAGCTTCTTGAGTGCTGAGATGACAGGTGTGCGCCACCACACCCGGCTTTGGTGAATTCTTTATTCCTAGCACATCCTTTGTCTATTGTTTAGTTTTACTATTGGTCTTTATTATTTTTTGTTTGTTTATTTGAGACAGGGCCTTGCTAGGTAATTTAGCTTAGTCTCGAACTCTGTATATAGCCCAGGTTAGCCTTGATCTCTCAGCAATCCTCCTGCCTCAGCCTCCTGACTGCAGGGATTATAGGCATGCATCTATTGTGGTTTTTATTATTAACTTGAAAGCACTATTTACTTATTTTTTTAAAAAAAATGCCTCATAAGGGTAGCAAACACCTCCGTGGGATATTGTGTTTAGACTCTTTGTTATAGTCATCCTTGTCAAAAAGACATGACTTTTTGGGTGGTCTAAATGGGGTGTCATTTGTAGAAAATTTTTTTACTTCTGAGATTATAAAAATATTTTCCCATGGACTCTTCCTTTGAACAAAATTATTTTAAAGAACAACAACAAAAACCTCACTAAACCTCTGAACTGTTCTGTATGCACCTAGGTTATGGGGCTGGGATTCAACTTGGTTTCCAGAGTGGCAGGTAGTTTTCATTCATTAAATTAGGTAATGTTTTATCACTAATAAAACTCCCTTTCAGAGGGACAAATTCTACTATATTCCATTGCTCTATTCATGTCAGTATAGTACCTCATTATTTAAATTACTATAGCTTGCAAGCTTTTAATTTGTGGTGGGGCTAGTCTTCCCTGATTAATCTTTTTTTGTCAGAAATATTTCAAAAGCTGAAAAAGAAAATTTTCAGCTATCCCTATTTATTTTCCCACCCAACTTTTGAATTACCTTGTGTGATTTGAAAACCCTTATGGTTATTTATATTAGTTCATGTTAAATTTATAAGTTAAGGGGGAATCGATCTCTTTCTTTCCTTTGTAGTAATAGGAACTGATCCCTGGGCCTTAGCACCAAGCTACATTCCCAACCCTTTAACTTTTCATTTTGAGACAGTCACTAATTTATTCATCCTGGGTGCCTTTTTTTTTAAAAATATGGAACACTTCATGAATTTGCGTGTCATCCTTGCACAGGATCCATGCTAATCTCTGTATTGTTCCAGTTTTAGTATATGTGCTGCCGAAGCGAGCATTCATCCTGGGCTTTAACTTGCAATCCTCCTGCCCCAGCCTCACAGAGACAGTACTGAGATTATAGGCATATGCCCCCAAGAGAACTGACTTCTTTATGATATGAATTGTCCTTGCTAATCAATGATATATATTTCTAGTTGTATCTCTTTGAGTTTTCTTTTAAGTCTAAGTCTCTCATAGGGTTTTAATTTGTTTTTTCTTTTGTACTGAGAATTGAACTCAGGACCTTGCACTTACCAGGCAGGCACTGTCCTGCTGAGCTATATCCCTGGGCCCAATTTTTTTTTTTTTTTTTTCTTTTTGAGACAGGGTCTCACTATACGGTTCAGGCTGGTCTTGAGCTCACTATGTAGCCCAGGCTGGTCTCAGATTCACAACAATCCTCCTGCCTCAGCCTCTCGAGTGCTGGGATTACTGGTATGCACCACCATGCCCGACCCAATTTTTTTTCTTTTTTTTTCCTGGTACCAGGAATTGAACTTATGACCTTGCGCTTGCCAGGCAGGTGCTGTGCCGCTGAGCTAAATCCCCAGCCCTCCAATTTTTTTTTTTAAATAAAGATTTACATTACCTAGCCAGACACAGTGGTTTGTGCCTGTAGTCCCTGCTACTAAGGGGACTGAGGCAAGTGGATTGCTTAAGCATGTAAATTGAAGGAAAGCCTGAGCAATGCAGCAAGACCCTGTTTCAAAAGAAATGAACAAAAACTAAAGATTACACTTCATGTTATATTATAGATACTTCATTTGTGAATGTGATTCTTTCTTTATCTGCTTAAAAGTAGTTGGTGATACTTGATCGCAAGTTGATTGTATCCAACTACCTAATAGTCTTCCTTTATTGTCATTTGGCAGTTTTTCCAATTGATTCTCACACAGATCATATCACCCTTAAATAATGATACATTTTACATTCTGTTTTCCAATTTATTTTTGGCTAACTAAATAGGCTTGGACCTGTAGGAGAATTATTAAATTATAGTCACAAGAGTAAAATGTTATTTAGTCTCTGAACTTGATTTGAAAGAAGAGAATTTATTGAGTTAAGGAATCATCTGTCCTACTTCCATTTAACTGAGTTTTAAATCAGAACATTGAATTTTATCAAAATCTCTTAAATGTCTACAGAGGTGGTCATACTATTTGTTTTTTTTGTTCAATTGACATGTAGACTTAAGAATACCCCTAAATCTGAATTTGCTTCCCTAAAATCATATTTGGTTATGGGCATTAGTATCTAATATGCCTAAAGTTTCAGCTTGTTACTATTTTATGTAGTTTTCACTGACATTCAGAAATGACAGATCTGTAATTTATTATGTTTTGTCTTTAATTTGTTTTGCTTTTGAGATAGAGTCTCACTAAGTTGCCCAGGCTTTCTCAAACTCCTGAGTTCAAATGACCCTAGTACCTCAGCTTCCTGAATAGCTGAGACTACAAACATGCACCATGGCACCTGACTTTTTACTTTTTTGTTGGGGGAGGGATACTGAGAATTGAACTTAGGACCTTACACTTGCCAGGCAGGCACTGTGCCACTGAGCTATATCTCTGGCCTTATCTTTTTACATTTTGACATAAATATTATGATCTTTTTAGGAAACAGAATTTTCAAATCTGCCTTCTTTGTTTATGCACTAGAATATGTAGAACACATTAGTTATCTGTTCTTTTTGTTTGTTTTTTGAGACAGGGTCTCACTGTATCCAGCCTCGCCTCACACTTGCAGTGATCCTCAGCCTCCTGAGTGCTGGGATTACACATGTATGCCACCATACTCAGCAAGTTAACTGTTCTTTAGATTTGTTAGGATCTCCCTGTGAAGCTTTCTTGGCATAGTGGCTTTCGGTGTTAACTTGTTGATAGTGTCCTCCCTGTTTTCTAACAAATTCTTTGGTTTTAGTAATTTTCCTTTCTTCAAAAATTACCCACTCTCTAATTTATCTACACAGAGTTCAGAAAGAAGTCTCTCATCTTTTTGATTTCCCACTTAGAATTACTTTGAATATTTGTGTTATTTTCTTTCTTGATTAACTAATCGAATAATTACTATATGGTTATTTATTTGAACATGGAAATCCAGAGGGTAAAAAAGCCTTTAAAACAAAAGGAATCTGTAATCCTAGCACTCTGGAGGCTGAGGCAGGAGGATCACCATGAGTTTGAGGCCAGCCTGAACTACATAGTGAGACCCTATCTCAAAAAATAAAAAACTAAAGGAATCAAGTTTTGGGCCAGAAATCCATATGCAGTTGCAGAAAAGGCCACTACCTCCTCTGCCTCCCCACTACTTAAGACTTTGAAGGATCCACAGAACAAGAGTCATCATTGCCACAACTATAATCCTTATTGCCAGAGGCCCAGCAGGGCTCAAACCACATTCACACACTTGGTCTCATTTGATCCTAATAAAACCTGGGCAGAGGGCTGGGGATTTAGCTCAGCGGCAAAGCGCCTGCCTGGCAAGTGCAAGGTCATGAGTTCGGTTCCTGGTACCGGAGAAAAACAAAAACAAAAACAAACAAACAAAAAAAAAAACTTGGGCAGGTAGCTTACCCACTGTAGGTCACATAGGAAAAGGGGTTAGTCAAAAGGAAAATAATTGATCTGGGAGAAATAAGCAGATCTGGTTCTAGCTAGATTTCTGCCTTGTGGAGACTCGGTGCCCATACCTAACATGAGAAGTTGGCTCAGCACATCAACTGATTTAGCTTTCAAGGAAGATATGGAGCAGCTCATGGGCAGACAGCTGCAGATTACAGAGGATTATCGTGCCGTGATCTCCATGAAAGACTTCCTAATGTCCTAAGAAGATTGCTATACCCTGACAATACTCTATTTTCTTCACCATGGCTTTACCATCCTTTGAATCAACAAATATCATTTCTGGAGAACAACTAATCCAAAAGTAAGTCTGACTATAGACATTGAAATGATGGCAAATGGTGGAATCCATGTCCATCTTCTCTGCCCCCTTGGGGAAATATGTCTCAGAGCCCTACCCTCAGCCTAGCAGTTCCACTTCTAGGAATTATTCTGAGGAAACAGTCACAAGTGTACTCACAGGTTCATTTATAGTCACAAAAAGTTAGACACAAACTACAAGCCCACAATTGAGGAGACAGTTCAGTCAATCATGCTGTTTCATAGGAATAATCAGTAAGTGAAGGTTTCAGAGGACTATTTATTACAGAAGATGAAAGATGAAGATACAGTAACAAGTGGGGAAAAAGATTGGAAATACAGATATCAAAATGTTAGCAAGGATTATATCTGAGAGACTGGATTTTGGATGTTTATACTTTTCTTTGGGCTTTTAATATAATCAGAAAAATGTTATAAAATGAAACAAGGAAAAAAAAAAATCAACCTGACTTCTGTACTCGTGTCCTCCACTGACCTGCCAACAGTAAAGTATGGTAGACACACTAGCTCTGAGAAGGCCTTCTGGCTTATAGGCCATCTCAGCCCTTTTCACATGAATGAAGTGTACACAAAGTTCTGAGAGGAACAACTCTCTTCTATATTTGGTTAGTCTTATTGGCCCAATAATCTGTGAAGAGCTGAACTACAAAAGTGCTAACTGGTGAAAAGAGAAAGGAAGACCTTTCCAGACAAGGTCACACAAAGCTTCGTGAATGAATGAGTACCCAGTGTCCAGCTGTGCTATGCAGAGAGGTGTGATTCTTCTCCGACCATCTGCTGTCCGAGTCTCAACTTGTTTCTTCAAAAGATTCTGGCAAAATAGAGTCACATAAATGAATGGAAAAATTTCTGCCAACTATCAAAAAAAAAAAACTAAAAAACTTGCTTCTTTTTTTCTTTTTGTGATAGGAATAGTGTAACATCTATTCTCTTAGCAAATAAAATATGTAATACAGTACTGTTAACTGCAGGCACAATGCTGTGCAGAAGACCTCTAGGACTGACTGAGACTATGCTTTGGCCAATACCTCCCCATCTCTCTCCCCACAGCTCCTGGTATTCACCATTCTATTCTTTGTTCTGTGAGTCTCACTATTTGAGATTCCCCATATAAGTGTTTTAGTAAAAGTATCTGTCCTGTGTTTGGAAGATTCTTAAACTGTAAATATTAAATGTGTATGACTTTCTAAAATGTCAGTAATACCTCACTATAAGTGAGGTGTGGTGGCTCATATCTGTAATTCCCGCACTAGGGAGTCTGAGGCAGGAGAATCACTGTGGGTTCATTGCCAGGCTGGGCTACATAGTGACTTCAAGGTCAGCCTGAACTACATGATGAGACCTTCTCTCAAAAAACACAGTAGCAACAACATTAAACAGAAACAAAATTATACCTCACTATAGTGAGTTGAAAAAAATAAGGCTTCTAGAGGAAAAAAAAGGGGGAAAGCGACAGGGAGAGCGAGAACAAGAGAGAGAGAGAGAAAGAGAGCATGCTCTGAAGATGTATTTTAACTTCCTTCTCTACAGGCCTTTTGGTACAATGAAATAAAGCCAGCTAATCAAAGCACAAGTATTTTTATCCAAGTATGTGCTGAACTTCCTGTACATTAAGGAAGCAAGGACAGAAAGCTACTAGCTGAACCAGCTCCAAACATCTTCTGCTTTACTATCAATACCACAAACATGGCTAGATTCCTGGAGCTGCAGGCACATGACAGGCTGGCCAAATCCACCTGACTGCCGTGGGGTTCAATGAAGAAATAAAGGGTCAGATCTGCATCTGTGAGCCATATTCTTTTCCCTAAACTGGTGATTTTTAAACTGACCTTTATCATAAGATTACTTCCTTGCAAAAAAGGCTCACATCTAAGGGTTCCTGGTCACAAATTGGGACTGAATAACCCAGGGAAGGGTTGTCAATTGACATAAAAGCACAGGAGATGGGTTAAGTTCTCCAGGTAAAGTGACATTTCCTATCCTGTTCTTGTCCCCATTTAAAATCCCTTGGCCCCACAAGTAAATATGAGCTTCCAAATGAAGAAAGGGCACTCACAAAAATTTCATAAGGGCAGAGCCTAAAAACCACTACACTGAAAGTCTAGCACTTCCTAGAACGGTGAGCCAGTAAAGGTCTGGCAGCTCCTATAAGAGACAAATTTCTCTAGGGGTCCCTGGGACAAGCAGGCCTTTCAAAAAGGTGCTTTGGATCCCATTAGTACCTCATGCAGTTGCAGGCAACGGGACCAACTGGCCTCAAGCTGGCTAACTGTGGCTTGTGCAGGGGCTTAACATGTACCCTCTTCACTATCACTCATGACCGTGGCCCCACCTTTGTGCACTGTCCTGGCTGCCGGTACTAAGTTTGCCCTGTGCCCATGTCCTCAGTGCTACTGAACGAAAGTCTTACCTTTCTGATGTCCTCCAGACTTTCTCCGTTAACAACCCCTGTGACAGAGGAAGCTGAGGCTGTCTCTCTGGCTGTGGCTGTGGCACCCTTTTGGTCCAGCTGCTGCTGTTGCTGCCTCCGTTGATACTTCAGCATCTCAGGGTTCTCAATGACAGCAGTGGAGAGCTGAGCCTCAGTCATAATGGCCAGGCTCTTACCATAGGTGGACTGGTGAATGCGGCTCTATGGGAAGATAGGAGAGGTTTGGCATATGGGTCTGAGTATTGCTGTGGCCCACCCATGGGTGCACTGAGGGCTCTGAGCAGTAGGGTCTGGGAGGCCAGCAGTGGTTGTCTCCCACCTAACTCAGACTGTCCCTGACATTTCTGTCAAAGTCTTACAACCTCACTAGATTTTTTTTTTTTTTTTTCTGGTCTTTTTGAGACAGAGTTTTGCAAGGCAGTTTTTAGGCTGGCCTCGAACTCAAGGTGATCCTCCTGCCTCAGCTTCCCTAGTGCTGGGATTACAGGTGTGTGCCACCACACCCAGCCTCTCACTAGATGTTTATAGCCTCCCGTGCATCTACAGCCAGGGATGATAGACACTTACAAAAGAATCCTGTTACACTGTCTGATACAGATAAAAAAATGGCAGTGAGTACCGTTGCAACTGAAATGCAGACATTTAAATTGCTAACTTAAGGCTCTTAACTCATTCCAAGGACCTTAAACACTAAGGGAACTGGATCTTGGGAGCAAGAGTTTGCTTTTGCTGCTCTTGCCTCAGACATCAGTCACTATGGTGGGAGGTCCCCACAGGACTAAGATTGTCTCTAAAGCCAAGGGAGGCTTGGCACTGTACTCCAGAATAGAGCCTTCTGTGTTCCCCTGTGATTCTTCCTGACATTTTCTGATCCTTCTGAGCATGGTCTCCTCCCATCTCCTAGGTCCTATTAATTCTCTGCCATAATAAGCTAGACAAGAGACCCACAAGAGCAGGGAGAGTGTCCCTGGCACACCACAGTGATTGGTGTTTATAAAAGCATAATAGGAAAAATGATAAACCCAAGGATATGCAAATGATGAGCACTGCATCTTGCGCAGGATGTGGACTATGGTTTGGTTTTTTTTTGTCTTTTTAAGACAGGGTTTCACTATGTGGCTCAAGCTGGCCTTGAATTCACTTGTAGCCCAAGCTGGCCTTGAACTTTCAGGGATACTTCTACCTCAACCTCCTGAGTGCTGGGATTACAGGCATGAGTCACCATGTCTGGCAGGACTATGGTTAATGGGTATCTGTCCCACACCAGAGGATGCGAGGTTGGGGGAAGCAGCTCTCCAGGAAAGAGGAGTTGGGACTTGTGGCTGAAGGACTAAGTGTAGCCAGGGATCACTTTCCTTTGCTACCTTGGTTTCTGCACTCTATCTCCCATGTCTGTTGCCTGGAATCTCAAACCATAATTCAGAGATTGGCCAAGCTTTCTTTAGTGGCATGGTTTGAGGTTTTTTTTTGCAAGGGGAACAGTATAATACAGGACACAGAGTTTATAAGATTATTTATAATAGTCACCCAAAGAATGATATACAAAAGAGTGCAGGAAATCTGTCCATACACCAAGACCAAGGAATCTAGCCGAGGGCCTGGACCCCACGAAAATGTCCTACATGAGTTCAGGTGAAGACTTAGAGCTCCTAACAGTGCCTCCCATGAGTCCAGCTGGAGGCCCAGAGTCCATAACAACATCTCATGCAGGCCTGTTTCACGGATCTGCGCTGGGAAGGGCCAAAGGTCAGTAGTGGAATCTAGGAAGTCTGTGCCAGGGGGATGAAGGACCTGTGCTGGCAGGTAGAGGGATTGACACTGGAGCCAGGAAGCAACACACAAAGTAAGAACCAGAGCTCCTCTGAAAAGTACCACAGCCATCCTCAGCAACAGTGAGATCCTGAGCTCCTCCAATGGTGAAGACAGCTGAGTTCCCATCAGGAAAGCGAATGCAGCAAGCTTCTCCAGGAGATTGGCAGTGTGCCATCTTCCCCTCCAGAGCGAGGAAGCGATGCTCAAAGTGAGGACCACAGCTCCTCCCAAGTGAACCAAAGCCATTCTCAGTGGGAACAAGATCCTGAGCTCCTTGGACAATGGGAACAGCTGAGTTCATCAGGAAAGCCAGCATGACAAGCTCCTCCAAGAGAACCAAGAGCTCTTTACAGCTTCTCTCAGCTTTCAACAGGCTCCCAATAGCTTCTACCTGCTACCAACAGCCTTTTTCTTCTCCAGTTCTGCCTCTTGTGCTGCTAGCAACAGTCCTCAGGTGGGCCTCCCACACCCAGCACCATGCTGACTCAGTTCAGCTGGGGGTTTAAATTGACCACCAGTTGTCAATCCACCACACATAGTGTGTACCTGGCCGTGCACTGGGAAATGGAGTTAAAAGTAGTTTTATACAGACTCCCATAGTGACCCTCCAAGGGAATCCACACAATTCCATGGTAACTGATGACAGTGACAAGATAGGACAAAGTCCTCAGGCCCAGTAATTTAAATAAAATAGATATACAGTAAACACCAAGAAATGACAGTATCACTGTTGTAATTGAAGTTGTCAATAAAAGACAATGGGATGGGGAAAGTACCATAAGTAGGGACTCTTGGCGGGGGTGTCCTAGGAGCAAAAATGTCCCCGGGGGTTGGGTCAAGAAGAGAGACAGAAACCAATTTCATTCTTAATTCCAGGACTTGTTTCTGACATTAATACAGATTATTAATCTATTTGGAAAAGATTACAATCTGTGAAAGGGAAACTTCTTACAATACTTAAAAGAAACAAGCTGGGTGTGGTGGCAGTATATCTGTAATTCCAGCACTCTGGATGCTGACAGAGAAGAATAATGAGTTAGTTCAAGGCCAGCTTGGGCCATATATCGAGATCCTGTCTCAAAAAATAAAAAGAAAGACAAGATAATCAGAAAATCCTTGAAGAAACTATGTTCATACCAAGAAGAGGATCTAGTCAAAGGGATCTCATAACTATCTGGCGATTTCAGTGGGCACAGAGCACAAAGCAGCACATGGACAAGCAGCCTACCTTTTCTTCCTCACTTAGGGGGTCTCCAAGTTCATCCTGGGAGAAGTCGAGAAATGCCACAGAACCATCCATAGAACATACCAGGATGCCCAGCCCATTCAGAGTCCTGAAAGAAACAGCTATCAGGAGTCTAGAAGCCAAGTGCCTAAAGTGGATACTGTGCCACAGTGGCTGGCCTATGAGGATTGTTGGACAGTGTTCTAGGTAGAAACCATTAGTTTCCTTCTGTGGCCTGAGGACAAGGGCAAAAGTCACGTCCCAGGGTGGCCTTGTCCTGTTAGTTCTAGGTACATGGACAAAGTATCTCTTACCATAAAGTTTTTTTTTAAGAACTTTTATTTTTATGTCTCTTATATTTGAAGTCATTTTTTTTTAAATCTTGAGGATGTGTATCTATTCTAAAGCTACACTGTTTGTTTGAGAAGGCATTTTCCTTTGCCAAATCCTAGCCAGAGCAGGACATTTTCCCAACAGGAGGTGCAGAACTGCTGACTCCTAGATTATATGTAAACAGCATGTCGAGATCTGCATTCCCTGAGAAGGGTGTACTGGATACCCTGTCTTAACCATATTGAGACATTATGACCTATTGTAGCCTATGGACCTCTTCTAGTTTGATCCAAAATGGTCCCAAGAGACTCATGTGTTTGGAAGGTGAATGGATTATGGGGACACAATAGCTGTCTTGTTGTTAGGAGGTGGGGCCTGGTCAGAAGAGGTAGGTCACTGTAGGCATGACCTGGAAAGGTGTATCTCCAGAATATGAGCAGCTTTCCTCTATGGCAGGCTCTTCCACCATGCCATTTCTGAGTCTGAGCCTGCTAACCAGGGACTGAAACTTCTGAAACATCAGCCAAAATAAACCTTTCCTCCTTTAACTTGTGGGTATCAAGTATTGTGTCTTGGCTATAAGAAAGTGACTAAGACAGCATCATAATAAGCATTCACCTTACCAAGATATATCCATGATGGATTTGTCAAATAGCTCATGGATGACAACCAGAGGCCGTTTCAGACATGTGAGCTAAAAAAAAAAAGCAGAAAAGATTACTAGAATTACAGACAACTCCAGTTAACATTATCTGCCTGGAAACCTTGGTCAGCGTTTTTGCTGACAAATATGGTCTATTCAACACAATCTAGACAGCAACTGTTGAGATCCCACATTGTGAAAACCGAACCTGCCAGAAATATGTACACTAGAGTGGCTGCTCCCTCAAGGCTTGCTGTGATCTAGCAGAGAAGATGGCTTTATATACACAGCAACACAGAACAGAGTAGAAGGGAATCTGAAGGACTATGATCCACACAGGGGGCCAGCTGCAAGTGGGAACACAGAGAACTATCTATGAAGCAAGCAATGAGGCAGCCTCAGAAGAATCCAGCTCATCTTCTCTGGGACCACATTTACTCTACAATGTGTGCATATAGTTGGCAGAGGCACAAAACTAGTATAAATCCTCTTTAACCCAGACCAAAGTTAACAAAATCCCCTTTAGTCCAGGCCCAAAGTTAACTACTATTAAAATTTTGATGAACTATTTCCTTTGAGCCTATCTTTTGCAGAGATTCATTTTAGTCTTCAAAAGAAGGCACATGGTATGATGTATAATATTCAGCATGTGCATATTCATGAGCTACTCACTCTAACGTCTTCAAAAGGCACCCTGTTTCCATGTTCCCACAACTACAAGTTCCATCTCTCACACCTAAGTGTCTGGCCTCCCTGCTGATGTGCTCTGAGCCACACAATACTGGGCTAGGTGGGAACACGATTTTTCATAGGATCATGGGCTTCCACTGGGGTGTTGCAGCTTTGGAGAGGCTGTACCAGTGAGCCTCTCACCCACAGCTGGAGTCCGGTATGCAGAGAAGGAAGAGCTGTGGCCACCCTAGTTTTGAGGAAGGGCTGTAGTTTGAGCTACCTGTAATTCACATCAAGAATTTTGTTCCCTAAGCTGGGTGTGGTGGTGCATATTTGTAATCCCAGCACTCTGAGGCAGGAGGACTGCTGTGAGTTTGAGTTCAAGGCCAGAATGAACTGCATAGTGATATTCTGTCTTGAAAAAAATCTTGTCTCGATCCTAAACCCATTTCAAAAAAAAGGTAGCCTTGCCTCTCCTCCCATAAATGTGCCTAAACATCTATCAGAAATCTGGAGTCTGTATGGCCACTTGACCTCAGCATTTTAAGAAATATGAACAGCACCAACAATGGGCAGCTGGATGAGAGGAGCCCTGAAGAGCATCCCTGAACTGCCACTATGGTTCTGAATGGATATTAAATGCCCCCTCCTCTTCCTTCCTTCTTATTCCCTTCATCTGGCTAATAGTCTCCCTTCTACTTTCTTGTCATCATTTTTAGATTCCACATATTAAAGAAAACGTGAGATGTTTGACTCTCGCTTATTTTGCTTCACATAATGGTCTCGAGATTCATCCATTTTCTTGCAAATGCCACAACTTCATTCTTCCTTTGTGGCTGAATAATACTCCATCATGTATACAGACCACATTTCTTTTATCCGTTCATCTGTTGATGGGCATCTAGGCTGGTTCCATATTTTGGATATGATGAATTGTGGCACAATAAACTCTGGTAATATAGGTATCCCTATAACATGATGACATCATTGCCTTGGGAATATACCAAGGAGTGACATAGGATCAAATGATAGCTCTACTTTTAGTTTTGGGGGAACCTTTCATAGTGGTTGTATTAACTTACATTTCTACCAGCAGTGTAGAAGCACTCCCCATCCTTGCCAGCATTTATTGTTTTTTTTCTTTCTTTCTTTTTTTTTTTTGGTACTGGGAATCAAATTCAGGGGAAGTTTGATGGCAATTGCACTTGCCAGGCAGGCACCTGTGCCACTGAGCTATATCCCCAGTCCCTGATTCTTGATAGCCATTCTGACTGTTTTGATTTGCATTTGCCTGGTGGCTAAAGATACTGAACATTTTTTCATATATTTATTTATCATTTGTATCTACTACTTTTGAGAAGTGTCTATTTAATTCACTTGCAAATTTATTTATTGGATTTTTTTTGGTCTTAAGTTTTTTGAGTTTGTAATCCTCTGTTGGAATAGCTAGGAAATATTTTCTCCCGTTCTCTAGGTAGTCCTTTCACTCTGCTGCTTCCCTTGCTGTGCAAGAACTTTTTAACTTGATATAGTCACTTTGCTGATTCTTGCTATTATTTCCTGTGCTAAGTTTTCCATGTACCTATGGCTTCAAGTGTTTCCCCTTAACAGTGTGAAGGTAAAAACAAAAACAAAAAACTGTTTAAGTTTCAGATCTTATACCTAGTTATTTTTTGAAACAGAGGGCCACTGTACAGTTCAGGCTGGCCTCAAATTTGCAGTGATCCTCCTGCCTCAGCTTCTGAGTGCTGGGATTATAGGGGTGCATCATCATACCCAGCACACCTAGATCTTTAATCCATTTTGAATTGAGTTTTATGCATGGTGATAAGACAGGGATTTAGCTTCAATCTTCTACAAGTGGATGTCCAGTTTTCCTTCTACTATTTGTTAAAGGGGTTATCTTTTCTCCAATGTGTATTTTGACTCCTTTGCCCAGAATTAGATGGCTTTATATGTTCTGTTCTACTGGTCTGTGTATCTGTTTTTGTGCAAGTACTGTTCTATTGTTTGTGTATGCTATTTTTTGTTACTATGGCTTTGCAGTATAGAGTAGCAGCTCAGTTCATGAACAGTTTTTGTTTGGGAACAATTTGGTTTGCAAACAGAAGCATTTGGCAAAATTTTGCTTTAGTTTGCAAACTCTGTATTGGGTGACAAACACGACTGCAGCCATTTTTGCTGCATGAATATGAATGTGGCCATCTTTTCCAGGATTGTGGAACGAATTACGGTTGTGAACCAAGGTACCACTGTAATTTGAAATTGGGTATTCTAATGGTTCCAGCTTTGTTCTTTCGGCTTAGGATTCCTTTGTCTATTCTGTGTCTTCTGTGTTTCTGTGTGAATTTTAGAATTGCTTTTCTAGTTCTGTGAAGAATACCATGGGTATTTCTAAGAAGACTGCAGTGAGTATGTAGGTCACTTTTGTTACTATGGCTATTTTGACTATGTTAATTCTGCAGATCCATGAACATGGGAAGTCATTCCTTTTTCCAGTGTCTTCTTTAATTTCTTTCTTTGGTGTTGTGAGTTTTCACTGTACAGGTCTTTCATTTAGGTTGCACAGAATACTGGTTTCCATCATTTCACTTTTAGTCTGTGTATGTCTTCACTACTGAGGTGTGTTTCTTGCAAGCAGCAATGAGTTGGACCTTGTTTTTAATCCAATTTGCCACTCTGTGTCTTTCAACTGGAGAATTAAGACAAACAGAGTTACTATAGAAAGGTATGCACTAATGCCTTTAACTTTACTCATTAGTTTATCTATTCTTCTACTTTATTATTCTGTAGGAATTCTTCTAGGTTTCCTTTAAGTATCTTCTGCAGTGCTGGCTTAGTGGTTATGAATTTCTTTTGTTAATGCTTATTGTGGAAGGTCTTTATTTCTCTTTCCATTTTTAAGAATAGTTTTGCTTAATATGATAATCTAATCAGTATTTATTTTCTTTCAGGGCTTGAAATATATCTTCCCATGTACTCTTAACCTTTAGGGTTTCTGCACAGAAGTCTAAACTTATTCTGAGAGGTTTGCCTCTATAAATGACTTGCAATTTCTCCCTTATAGCTTTCAATATTCTTTCCTTGTTTTGTATTCTTTTGCCATTTTAAATATAATGATATGGGTTAAATTTTCTTTTAAAAATTATGTGAGACCAGGTGTGGTGGCACATGCCTGTAATGCCAGCACTTGGGAGGGTGAGGCAGAAGGATCGTTGTGAGTTCGAGGCCAGCCTGGGCTACAAAATGAGCTCAAGGCCAGCCTGAACTGCATAGTGAGTCTCTGTCTCAAAAAGACAAAAAAAAAGTGTGCACTTTGTTTTATCAGATGTTAAACAAGTAGGAACAGAGAGGGATCTCAGCATTCAGGGGCAGGATGATATCCTCCACTGCACATGGAGATGAAGATCACAGAAAATCAACCTTCGTGATAGGAAACTTAACAATCCTTTAGAACCTTAACTTAGAAACATCACAGTTATCCTTTAGTTCTTACCCCTTAACCCATCAATGAATATTTGCTGAGAACCTGCTCACTGGAGGGTACTGTGTTAGGAAGAGAAGGAACACAAGAGTTTTAAACTACCATTTAAAAACTACCACTTTTATACTATCATTTCAGAGGATACTATTTCATAAAGAGTGTAAAAGCCACAGTCTTACCCATTACAGTGTCATTTAAAGGTTAAATGGACAATTAAACAGAGGTACCGCTAATTGTATAAAGCCGTCAATCCTGGAACCTTGAACCTTCTGCATGTCTTTTTTGGGCATAAGTCCTTATTGTCTTGGTTACATGTTGAGGAGTGGAACTGTTGGATCATATGCTTAGCTTTAACAGAAACTGGCAAGAACTTTTCTGAAGTTTTATACCAACTTAAGTACTCCTAAGTGATGCATTACTTCCAGCTAAGCATATGTTTGTCTACATTTGCTACACCCTCTTTTTTGTCATTGTTGCTGGGGATTGAACCCAGGGGCTCATTCTAAACTCTATTCCCTGTCCTCACTTTTTGTAAATTAGTTGTTTTATTTTTTCTTTCTCTTTTTTTTTTTTTTTTTTGTCTTTTTGAGACAGGATTTCACTATACAGTTCAGGCTGGCCTTGAACTCACAACAGCCTTCCTGCCTCAGCCTCCCAAGTGCTGGGATATTGGTGTGAGCCACCACGTCTGGCCTGAGTCATTCTATTTTTAAGTACATATTCAAAAAGAAATGAGAACATATGCCTACAAAAAGACTTATGTAAGAATTCCTTATCAGGTCAGGTGTAGTGGTACATACCTATAATCCTAGCTACCTGGTGCCAGCATGGGCAACTTCTCAAGACCCTGTCTCAAAATTTAAAAATGGGTGAGGATATAGTTCATTGTTCCCTGGTTCAATCCACAGAACCACAAAACACACACACACACACAAGAAAAAAAAGATGCTTTTTATCAACTTTAGTCAAAATATCTCACAACTAAAACAACCCACATATCCATTAACAGGAGAATATATTATAAACAAATTGTGATAAGCTCCTATAGTGGAACACTACATAGCAATAATAGGAATAAACAGTTAAATACAGCAATATACACAAATCTCAAAACATTATACCAAGTGAAAAAACCAAAATACTCAAAAAGTAAACCCTGTATGAATATGAAGTTTATATGAAGTTCAGGCGCAGAAAAAACTTACCCATTTGAGAAAGGCTGTTAGAATGGTTGCACTGGTGCTAATTGGGGAGGGTCTTGACTGGGCAGGGGCAAGAAGTGTTTTGGGCAGTGGTGACAGTGGTATAAACATAGATGACTATTTACTAAACTGAATCTTTTAGGTCACTGGTGGCAGAACTGTGGCATGCATGCTGTAGCTGGCTGCTTGCTATCATTGAAAGCTCTAAAAGGTTCACCATCACTTTTAAGTGAATATACTTTATACATATTATATCAAGACAAAGAATTTTTTGGGGCTGGGTATTTAGTTCAGTGGCACAGTGCCTGCCTGGCAAGTGTGAGGTTGTGAGTTCGATTCCTGGTACTGGAAAAAAAAAAAAAAAAGACAAAAGAATTTCCTAACAGAAAGTATATACAATATGCCACCTATGATACTGACCATGGAGGGTGCTGTCTGAGTACGGACACAGAACTACTCTGGCTGGGTGTCAGGGTGGATTCTCCCGGCTAGGCCAGGCCCAGTCTTCAGTGTTTCCTTCTACTTGAAGGAGATCATTCAAGTTTCTAATGAGGGGCTGACTCCTGAGGCAAGGTGGAAGTATACACTGAGCACCATCAAAAGCAGCAGGCCTCTTCTTTGTTCAAAACCGCTGGGTCTGTCACGTTCCTAGCCCATACCTCCCACCCTGCAGCAGAAGCTCAGACTGGTGGCTCACCCAGACAGAGAGCGAGCGGTCCTTGCTGCCAACAGCACAGCAGCAGTATGGGCAGCTGGGCTTTGTAGAACTCCCATTCTTCTGCTTCTTTTTGAAGATTTTTGGGTTGAATTTCTAAAGCCAAATAACAAATGCTAAAGTAAATATTTAAGCATCAAGTACATACCCCATGTCCAAGCATTAGTAACACACCAAAGTACTAGCCCCACCAATAGGAGTCCTTCACATAGCCTGAGCCCAGCACTGGGCATATGTAATTTCATCTTTGTAACTATCTAAGAAGGTATTTTGTTGATGCTAGGAGGCTCAGGGACATCTCAACACATACCAAGTCACTAATGAGTAAGCAGTGGAATGAGAATTTGAAGTGGAATGAGAATTTGAAATTTCTGGAGACAACAACCAGCTACAGGGGATGGGAGTTATTGTAACTGGCCCTCTCATTCCTCCTGGCCTAGGAGGGTAAAAGGTAGGACCTGGGAAAAAGCTAAGCCTGCGAGGGAGCTTCAGGGACCATGATCTGTGCACTTCTCTTCTCCTAAAGGAGACCAAAGGGATTGGCAGGAGGGATCTAGCTCATTTAATTCCTTCTCCTCTCACTGTATTTGTTGTTCACAGCCATACTTATTTAGCAGATATCCGCTCAGCCCAAGAGGCCCTCATAATCTCACCCAGTCAGGGGCAATGGCTACATCCTTGAAGACTGTTCAGCCAGGGAACTGACCACCTGTGTAACCTGTCTGTTGCTTTTGGAAAGGTTCAGAACACATGCTGAGTTCTCTGCTAACTTTCTGGAAGGCAGCTATGCTCACCACTATACCACAACGCTCTGCTAACTTCCTAGATTGAGAAGCTCTGGGAGGTGGTAGGAACTCTTAGAATCCCAAGCTAGGATATCTGAGGGCAGATGAAAGGTGGCTCCTGGAGTTTTCCCTCCAGAACAGAGTCAGGAATGGCTAATGGTGCATAGAGACTGGGAAACATGGAACACAGCAGAGTGAACATCAGACTTGATTCTCCACAACCACCAGTAGGTTGTAGGGCCTTGGGGAGTCATTTTCTCATACAGCAGCTGCTTTTCGTCTTGTTGTGTAGTTTAGGGTGGCCTCAAACTCATGGCAATCCTGTCTCAGCCTCCCAAATGTTGTGATTACAAGTGTGTGCCACCATACCTGGCAGAACAGCTGCTCTCAAAGTTGCCAAGAGGCTCATATGAAAGAAAAACATAGAAGTGCTTGCTAACTATGAAGTAATGATTTTTGAAAATTTTAGCAGAAGACCCTAGTTTCAAACAAAATTCAGTATAGACATCCACCTAAGGAAGAAATATTTATTCCTACAAAATTGCCATTTTAAGGTATCATATATATGTATTAATTTTCAGGCAACGATGAGCTCAATTTGATCTGGGTCTTAGATGAGCTTTTATTTGAAGCTGCCAATCTATTAACAGTAAGTCCCCGACCTATGAACGAGTTCCGTTCTGAGAATGTTTAAGTCAGATTCACTTGTAATCTGACAAAGTGAGTCTTATAAAGTACACCTGTGAAAGTTTGCAATTTGAATGTTTGTAAATTAGGGAATTACTGTATTTTATTTGGTTGTCCAGTGGGGAGAAAATCCTGATTGTCATAAGCAACTACTTAGCAGTTTGCCTTGGTCGTTCTCAGGATACTCTTTAATTAGTCATCCAGAGTGATGCATATTCCCTCAAGTCTGAAAGATTAGCAGTAGCTCTCTGGCCCTTTTTACCCTTCACACAAAGATTAGATGAGCGCGCCAGTGACCGCACCCCCTCCAGCATAAATTGGTATCTTTGACTATCACTGCCAGATATGGAGATAAGCACACAATTCTGGGGGTACTCAGAATTGCTCTGTGTTCACTGGAGCCAAAAGTGAATACTGTACCAGAGTACCTGTGAACAGATCTAAACATGTAAAAGGCTAGTGTGGAGCTACAATGTTCCTAACAAAGGTAGATCTGAGTGATGGTCACCATTTAAACATTAAGCATTTATGATGAAGTGAGTACCATCATGTGCTGACTCTTGGAGCCCATCATTGCAATCTCCCATGTATATGACCCAACCTTGATGAGGATCCTGGGAGAGCTTGGTATTCCTAGGCTCTAGGGACACATAGAGGCTACTGCAACAGGCCACTCAGGGTAGTGCTGACAGCTGCCAGCACTTCCAGAGTCCAGGCATACTCACCACAACAGTCACAGCTTTCCGGTGCCCCACGAAGTCCATGTTGGTTTTCCAGCCCTCCCGTTCAATGATTTGAGCAGTGGGGCCAGAGTTGTTCATGGCATGGGCTGATACCAAGTAATGCCCATCAGGTGACCAGCTGAGCCGCAGTACATGGGTTGTCCCTCCGCACTGAAAGAAATATTTGCATTTGAAAGGAGCTCAAGGCCAACTACGTGACCAAAGCTCTGGCCTCCAGGATAAAGCTGAATTATGATTTATAAACATGTTATGATGGAGCATTTGCACCCCAAGCTTTTGGCTGCACTTATAGCTGTCACTCTAATCTCTCCAGATGGCATAATGAAAAAGGGCTTTTGGTCAAATGAGTATGAGACCTGTGGCATCCTTCACTTCTCCATAGGAATAAAGAGAGAACAACATATTAAAACTAAAAAGAACTATATTCCCTGAGGGGATCTGTAGGAAGGCCATCTTTTGAACCACCACGTTGGTATAGGCCAAATCTATCTGGTCAATACTTCTGTATTTAGCACCTGTGAACCTCAGCATACAATGAGTACAGAGGTATAAATAAATGCTATAAAAGCCGGGCGTGGTGGTGCATGCCTGTATCCTATCATTTGGGGAACTGAGGCAGAATGATGGCCTTGAGTTTGAGGCCAACCTGGGCTACATAATGAGTACAAGGCCAGCACCTAGAAGACTTAGGAGTTAAGATCTTGAACAGAGAAGGACAGGAGAGCATAGACAGTGATATCATCACCTGCCTCAGACTGCAGGATGGTCCCTAGCAAAGTCTGTAGAATACTACCAGTTCCTACTGCTATTCAATATTCTCTTGCAGCTGCCTCAGGAGCCTACCTTTTGGAAACCCTAATTGGCTGGCAGAGACCTGAGGAACTCCAGAGGATATGAGGGCCACATCATCTGTACTAAGCAATTACAGGCAAGGAGGGTAGGACTAATTAAGACTCAGCTCATGAGCTACATTGGTTTGGGGAGAACTGAGTATATAATTGTTAACTTTCTTCCTATAGTTATCCCTGACCAGTGGGCAAACACTTGTTCTTCCTGTATATCTTCACTCCTGCGTCTCTTGCTCTGAGAAGCCTTCTGGTACAATTACCTCTCCTTGGTTGTTATTACCCATTCTGAACAAAACCATCATACTTAAAGAGCATGTAAATGTCTGTCTTTCCCACAGAGATTCCATCTCAATCCACTTTTATTTCCCACTACTGCTTTACAGACAGTAGTCACTTGAATGTCTAATGAATAACAATGATCTACAGCTGATTCAATATGAAATCAACTAAAATAAATAGGGGCTGGGATTTAGCTCAGCGGCACAGTGCCTGCCTGGCAAGTGCAAAGTTGTGAGTTCGATTCCTGGTACCAGAAAAAACCAAAATAAATAAATAAATAAATAAATAAATAAATAAATAAATAAAATAAAATAAAGGAATAAATAGTAAAATACTATCAAAACCACCCTGATATCCACCTGCTCTATAAACTATACTGCTAACTTCACCCAAGAAAAAGTCAGCTGGCCTACAAAACAGGTGTCAATAAGCAAAGAGACAAGCATTGCCAGGAACATACAAGAGAGTCTGAAAAAAAAAAAGTGTCTCCTCCATGCTTCTCTCCTACAGTCCAACAAGATCTCATTAAGGCAGCTCAAGGTAAATTTCCCATAAGGAATAGATACATTCACGTCTATGGCATGAGCTGGGGGACAAAATCCTACAGGTACAGCTCTAAAGTTCTCTTCAGCTTTAAAAATCCATGAGTGCTTTTCATTTCAAGGTTGGGTATTTAACACCTTTTCAGAAAGCAAAGACTTTTACCTTAGGGCCACAGTGCACATGCTAGAGAACACTGACTGGCCTATTCTGGCCCCCAGACTCTGCCTTCACCCAGGTGGCCTGAAGCACAGCATGGAGATCAGATGGGGGATGGAGTCAAACTCTAGGTTGTCTCAGTTACCTCATCAAAAGGTTTAGTGATGCTGGTCTCTAACTGCCAGTCCAGTGTCCTCCACACCTTCAGGCTGCGGTCATCAGCTTGAGAGGCAATATATTTACCAACAGGGTCCCAAGTCAACCCTTTTACCAAGCCAGAATGGCCTCTCAGCGTTGCAAGAATTTCTGTGGGAAAAAAATTTAGACAGCATTACTTAGAAGAAAAAAAAATGACTCTCTGTAGAAAATATGAGTGGCAATGGGCCATGGAATAGAAATCTGAAAGAAGGGACTTGTCTACCTTAGCCATCTCCTACCTGGGAACCATCAGAAAAGGTGCTTAATTTGATCTCCATCAAGGCAAAAGCAACCTAAAGAAATGACTGCTTTATGAAGTAGACACAGGTGTATTTCCCTGTGGCCACAGCTAACATTTGAGAGGCTCCACATGACCCCAAAGGAAAAAGGGAACAAGAGGGCCTATGCCTGGTCCTGTGCTGCCAATTTTGGCCCCACATCTTCTGGAGTTGCCTGTGGCTGCTTTTCATGGACAGAAGTCTCTGCCAACCTGGGCTGTGACTTGAGCACTTTGATATGGGTCACCCTGGCAGCCTACCTAAAACCTTAAGGCACTGGCACTTGGCAGCAAGTCATTGTAAGTCATTGCTGAAGATACATATGTGCACAAGATCACTTTCTACAGATTTGTAATCCAAATGCTGTACCAGTCTTTAAAACTGCCCTTTCTGTGGCCAGACTGAGCATCCTCATAAGTGCTGGTGGTAGCTTTAAAAGGAAATTCAAATGACTTGGCTCTAACAGGGTAAGATGTTGCATCTTAGCCCATGAGGAAAATATACCTCAGATACTAAGTAGGAATGTGAAAAATATTTTATTAGTTATAAACTGAAGCCCTAGAGCAGGTTTTGCCATCTCTGATGGTTTTAAATACAATGAACAAGGAAAGTTAATATTTTGCAAAACCAGATTTATGTTAACCTTCACTGGATCAAGTGCTTTACAGAGTAGAAGGCAACTAAGCTAAGGCCAGAGCCCAATGTTGAGAGCTGTAAACAGCACGTGTGTGAGTGCTAGAATCCTCAGTGCCAGTCATTCCCAAACTACCTTGCAATCTATAGCACACTCAGGAGAGCACTCAACTACCCGCCCCCCGCCCCCCATTTTTTTTTTTAAGGCAGAGATCTCTTTTAAACCTTAAACAAATGCAACTGGAAAAAAAAAGAAAAGGAAGTGGGTTCCTGACGAGACACACAAATCTTGGGCCACTGTAGTATACTTGCTGCCACCAAGAAAAAGGAGATAAAGAGCCCACTCTCCCACACCCCATCCTGCTCAAGACACCAACAGGCAGTATTACTAGCAGTGGCCCGTATCTGCTATCAACCAGCAGGGAAGACCACAGACCTGGGAACTTTACGGCGTTCCAGATGACGACAGTGTTATCCACGCTGCATGAGGCTAGCCAGGCATCATGGGGAGACCATGCTACATCCATTACATCTAGAAGAAAACAGGGGAATTGTGTTGAGTTCCCCCAACCCGGTACTCCAGTACTGGGGATTGAACCCAGGGCCTTCATAGTGGGCTACATCCCCAGACTTCTAAAATATTTTTTTGAGACTGGATTTCACTAAATCACTAAGTTATCTGGGCTGGGCTTATGTTCAAGATCTTCTTGCCTCAGCTTCCCAAAGTGCTGGGATTACAGGCATGTGCCATCATGCCCAGGTTCGTGAGATCTCTTATTTGACATGCATGTGGGTAAGGATGGGCACTCAGAAGCAGCCCTCTCTGTAGGCTAAGTGAGCTATCCCTGGGGTTCTTATGTCTGAGGACATTTGACCTGGGACCTTTATAACTATTTTTTTTTAAGCAAATCTTAAAGAAAAAAATTTTAACTTATGTTTGTCAATTGTCATAAAAAGTTAAAGTACTAAATTAACTTGTATTGTACTTCTTTTACAAATAAAGCAACTGAAGGCACAGGTAAGACTTGTGTGTCATGTGGTATCATACCCATGTACTAGAACCACAGCCTGATACTTCCTGGGTATGTGGCCTTGGGCCTGCTCCTCAACCTGCTAACTTGCTTCTTTAGTCCTTCTGGGCATTAAATGAGAACCAGTCGGGAAAACAGCAGAATACCAGACACAGAATCAGATCAAGAACTGCTGACTACCTTTAGGAAGTCAGGTCTTGCTCTTGATCAAGACCTGGATTTCACCTCCAAGATACTGTTAAGGAGTAACCCTCCTTATGTAGTCCCCAGACAGAATTAACCATCACACTATCATTTACTTCTTTGTGATTCAGTTTTCTCATCTATTAAGTGTGGATTAAAAAACAAAACCCTACCTTCATAGGGTTATTATGAAGATTAAATATGAGAAATTGCCACAAAACAGTGCCAGACACACACCAATAATCATCAGAGGTCAGCTGTAAGATGAGTATGACGGTGCATAGCTATAATCCTGGCACTGTGGACAGCTAAGACACAAGGATCTCAAGTTTGACCCCTGGACAATTTAGCAATTTAGACCCTGTCTTGATATTAGATAAAAAGGGCTATGGATATAGCTTAGTTTGAGGGTCCTGGTTCCAATGCCCAGTACTAGGGAGAAAAAAAAGCTATGAGGACTATAACTTTTCTCTTTCTGATTTATACATTAAGTATCTTTTTAAAAGTTATAATTTTACTTGATTATTAAAATGAAGCCTCTTCATAGTTTATTATCTATAGTAGTTTTGGGGACAAATTTACTCAAAACTTGTGACTAATGGGAGCTTTTTTTGTGAAATGGATATAACAAACATGAATGCAGCATCTATAAAAATGAAGAAAACAACTATCTTTTTTTAGTTTTGGGTCCCACAGGGGCAACTGTGTAAACATGAGAATTTCACTGTAGTACCTAAGCCCCACAGCATAGAAGATATGATCAGACAGGAATTCAAGGAGATGTGATTTTCTTTTTTGGGGGTGTGGGGGATAGGGTGACTATGTAATGCAGGCTGGCCTCAAACTTATGGTGATCCTGCTGCCTCAGCCCCCCGAGTGCTTGGATTACAGATGTGCACCACCAGGTCCAGAAAGAGATATAACTTTCTTTTTCTTTTTTTTTTTTTGTTTTTGTTTTTGGTTTTGGTTTTTCTCCAGTACCAGGAACCGAACTCACAACCTTGCACTTGCCAGACAGGCGCTTTGCTGCTGAGCTAAACCCCCAGCCCCTGAGATATAACTTTCTTACTGACCCTAGAGACTACTTATAATACAGAACTGACTACAAACCTCACATTTTTGTATGAGTTTTATACAGTGAAGTCAGTTATTTTTCTTTGTGATTTTTTTTCTGTTGCCTGTTAACTTGAAAATGTTCCCTTTAACCTGATCATGGTGGTGCACACCTGTAATCCCAGCACCAAGGGAGGCTAAGGCAGTAGGATCATAAGTTCAAGTCCCACTGGGCAACTTAGTGAGATTCTGTCTCAAAAAAAAAAGGCTGGGGACGCAGTCCACCCAGTACAAAGGCCCTGAGTTCAATCCCAGTACAAAATTAGAAAAAGTAAAAAAAAGAAAAAAAGAAAAGGAAAAGGTTCCATCTATTAGAAGTCTGACAGAAATTAAATTGCATTTTCTCCTGGTTTAATTATTTACAGTGTTTTTGGTATATGCTGTATTTTGTGAGGATCCAAATTAATTTTTCTACACTCAGAATCTATGTAATAGTTACTATGTTATATGTAGTGAGACTTCTGTCTCTTTGATAAAGAGACGCCTCTATCCGATATACAAAGTTGTTAGATGCACTGCAGCTTTCTTCAGTGTTCTTAGCTTAATCCAAAACCCACAATGCTTCTTTCATTAACATGTTGAATGTTTTCATCTGTAACACTATTTATCAGTCCAGATGCTCTTTGGAGTCACTGTCCAGTTGTGCAGAAAATCTACATACATTACATCATGCTTCCTCTGAACTCCAGATTTAGAGCTCCTGTCTTAGAAGCGTACATGCTACCCCTTTTCCTTCTTGTTGCAGATCAACGCACACCTAAGACGTTCTCATACTTGATTTAAATATCTGATCGTTGTTCTTACTACTGGTCTCAATTCCTACCCTCTCATATGCCAACCACCAACAGCACTTTAATACTGCCACGCTATGACCCACGGAGGCTGTACTCTATTCCACCATCTGCTGCCTCTCTTCCCCAGCCAAGATCCCACCACCAGGCTGGGGATATAGCTCAGTGGCATAAGTGCTTGCCTGACAAGTGCAAGGTCCTGAGGTTGTTTTTTTTTTTTGAACCAGGAATCGAACTCAGGACCTTGCACTTGCTAAGCAGGTGCCTGTGCCACTGAGCTATATCCCCAGCTGCCCAAGGTCCTGAGTTTGATTCCTGGTACAAAAAAAAAAAAAAAATCCCACTACCACTTCTTTCCCTTCTCCCATGTCTTTATCCTGCCTAGTTCAAACTATAGTATACCCCCATGAAGCTGAGGTTCATAGTTCATGGCTTCAGTTGTTCAAGGATTTTTCTTTAGGACCTAACAAACAATTGCTCATGGAAACTCCTATAAGTTCACAGAAACCATAAATACTGTATCCTCCACAAGTGTTTTTTTTTGGCAGAAGGTTTGAAAGTAGCCAATACAAGAGTATTATTCCATTCTCCTTGCTGCTGACTGGCCGCTGCCCTGTAACCCATCTCTGGCAGATGCACCTGCATTCCCACATCATAACAGGTTGCTGTACTGTGTGTAGCTAGCTCAGGGTTGTCTATTTTGTTCTTCTTAAAGCCCTTAGATCCCTAAGATGCCATTAAAACGCCTTGTATCTTCTATGGCTTCTGGAAATGAACCTAAGTGCCAGAAGATGTTTAAGACACTCCAGGAAAAGACTGAACTCCTGTACAGTATTTTAATTGAATTAAATTATTACAGTACTATATACAGTATTTTATTAAGTTACATAACCACAGGAGACATAGCATACTTAGGGTTTAAATTACAAAAATAGGCATTTATAGGCTATTTTTTTTTTTTTACCATATCTGAAGTTTGCAAGTTTTTCACAATTTGTGGGTGCTCTAGGAACATTACCCCTGCACCTTTTGGGGGCCACTGTACTTTTATTCTTCTACAGTCTTTCTCAAGTAGCCTCCAATGACTCAATGGCACCAGCATGAATTACACCTGCCAAGGCCACAAGTGGCACCCCTCCCTATGCTATCAAGTCCAAAGATCAATCCTTAGCCCCCATTTTATCTCAGTGAAGGTGCTTGCTCCTTATTCCTTCAAATGTTCTCTTTGCTATCTTAACTCAGTTCTCTCGCTGCTTTCATCTCCAATTCCTGGTCTTTGTTCCCACACCTTGAACCCTCTCCTGTACTCAAGATTCCTATTTACAAATGCTTACCCAGCACATGTTCTCATACTGGCAAGCTCAACATATCTACAATCACTCTAAAACATTTCTCCTAAAGAACCTCTCCAACTTAGTTTATGGGAACTGCATCCTTTCCATTGTTCAGTCACAGTGTGGAAATCTGACCTGGTTCTTCTGCTTATTTCACACCCCATGTTGGACCCAGCAGCAAATTCACCTCTGACCATTCCTTACCACTTCTGTGTTATAACTCAAATCTGAGCTATCATGATCTCTCACTTACTATATGGCGGGAGCCTCCTCATTGGTCTCCCCAGTGCTGCCCTTAACTCCCATGATAGAGACTCCATATAGGTATCACAAGTCTTCTCAATTTCTCTGCTTCCCACCTTGCTCAGAGAGGAGGCCTTATGATAGTCTTGAAGGCTCCTCACCACTCCCTCTGCCACCTCTGGTGGTTCCTTGAACACACCAACCACACGTCCATGGCAAAGACTACTCCATAGCCTCTGCCAGGGCTGTTACCTCCACCTAAATGATCACATGGTTGTCCCTACCTATCTGGTCTCTTGTTGTATGCCACTTTTTCAGTGAGGCCTGACTTTGAGAACCATGCTTACAATGGCACATTCTTCCTTATTTTGCTCCCCAGCACTCAGCAACCATTTCCTTCCATGACTTTCTCCCTATTGTTTATCCACAAATTTCTTCCAAGACTAGTTTATTATCTGTCCCTTTTCTAAAAATGAGAGTTCCTTGAGGGAAGAACAGGGCCTAGAACACAGCACATGCTCAATAAATTTTTGTTACATAAACGAGTAAATATTAACTTTGGGGAAAACAAGGTATTTTACTTGATCTATTAATGAAGTGCTCATTTTAGATTTCTCAAAAAAGGTTTGTGGGGAAAAAAAGGTTTGTGAACCAGACATGGTAGTGCACATCTATAATCCCCAACTATATTTATTTGAGACATTTTGCAAACATATTCAAGGTCACACTGAGAAACCTTTTCATTGGACATCTGTGGACTGGTTACTTGGGAATAAATAAAGTATGCTTATAGACTTAGTGATCCATGGATGAAGGTACTAATTCTGTTCAGCAAGATAAATAGCAGAATGTGCAAAGTTCTACATTAAAGATATAAACATATACCCCATGAGGACAGGAGCTGGGGTAGGGGATGACTACAGCTGAAAGCAGGCAGTAGAGACAATGACTGCACAGACTGAGGCACAAGCAGGTAACCAGTGGTAATAGGGAAGGACAGCACAGATACAGACTGCTTTAAGGAATAAGGAGTTGCATAAGGGACACAGAGGTGATGCTGCTGATCTGAAGTAGCTGCAGGGACCCAACCACCCCAATAGGCAGCCCCACTCACCACCTGAGTGACTTCGGAGAATAGAGACACAGCGCCACTGCTCCACATTGGCAAGCTTACCACTGGATCCAAACACAGTGCTGGGTCCAATGTACCTACGTAAAAGAGGAGTTAGAAAGGCACTCATGGTGTGCTCCAGGGGCTGTACGGAGATGCTCCCTGCAGTACAGCTTACCATGGCACATAGAAGAGTGGAAAAACAGACAATAGTGCAAAGTATTAGGCTGTTGTACACAAGGGGCTGATCAGATAATTTGTTATCCATGCATTTAATAAAATGCTATAGAGCCATTACAAATCTTGCACAGGAAAATGTTCATAATAGATTAAGTGAAAGAAGCAGACCACAGGACATTATATACAATATGATACCACTTATACAAAGGAAAAAATACATGTAACATGGATATCATCTATGCATGGGATAAAGCAGAGGGATACACACCAAAATATTAACTCTGGCTTTCATTAGGTCAGTGGGATTGTGAAACTTTTTTCTTTATATATATATTTTTAAATTTTCTAAATTGTGTACTAAATGTTATTTATATTGGCTATTTAAAATTGCAAAATCAACAGTTTTTTTTTTTTTTTTTTTTTGAGGCAAGGCTCTCACTATTTTACCCAGGATGTCTTGAACTCTTGAGCCTAAGAGCCTTCCGCCTATTTCCTGAGTAACTGGGACTGTGCCACCATGCCTGGGTGAAAAATCTACAATATTTTTAAGTCCCCTCATAGTGAATTAAGTGGCCCTGCTTTAACCTCCAACAAACCAAGAAAGCTGAAGTTACTAACTCCTTCAAGATGAGCTGGCACATGAGGATGGGCACACCAATGCTCTTGTGAAGCTCTGCAGCAACCCACATACAGCTAATAAAGTAGGTAACTGGGCCTAGGGAGACAATACGTGTCTCAAGGCCAAGGCCTTAGGACCATTCTGACTGAACAATGATGCTGGATCTGGTGCTCTAGCCTGACTGGCCCAGAGTTACCTGCAGAGTTTACTGTGGGGCCAAGACCTACTCTGAGAAATCTTTTGCTTAGTGATAAAGAAAAATATAGTGTTCCAGGTGATGATTAGCTCATTTGGGTGCACAGCAGAGGGTGCCACAGGTTGAGCCTGTCACAGAAAGGTAAGTGACATAGAAGATGGACTCTGGATCCCACCCCTAAACCCAGGAAAACGCCTCGACTTTTAGCCAGTTTGTACTTGGGAATGCCATGTGAAGTTTCATTTGAGAACAAACCAAATGCAACTACCAGGTCAACACCAGAAGAGATTAAACCTTTTTTAGAGAGGTAGAATCCCTGTATTACTACAAGGGGGCAGTTGACCAGGTCAGTAGGCAAGTTAGTGGCCTCCCAATCTCCTGGTCAGGCCTGATATCCTCCTGACTTATGTGCACTTTCTGCTACTTATGAAACCAGAGCTCTGGGGACTTCAGCACCAGGATAGGAAAAGTAACTGTGATAAAAGACCAGCAAAGAAGCTTCTAAAAGTTAAATGTGAAGAAAGGAAAATGATGCTTACGTAGCCCGTTTCCACACCATTATCAGTTTGTCATCTCCCCCAGAAGCTAAATACATCCCACTGTTTGACCACCGCACACAGTTCACACATGCTGGGAAGAAAAAAAAAATAGGGTGATGAAATCCAATAGTTATGTCCATTTGTTTTATGCACAGTCTGGGAAGATGTAAAGGGATTATAAAATCTAATCTATCTAATCTGCTTAAGGCATCTACTGTATGAGGGCCCCAGAGAAACAATTTGGTCAAAGCACTGACCTATTGTGCTATAGCAAATTACCAGAATAGTTTGGAAGGGAAAAATATGCATAATCTGAGAACCGTTAGTGTTGGATGAAATAGCTAACAGAAGGTTTATTTTCAGGAAAAGTGGTAAACCTCGTTATTTCAAAAGGGCTGTCTATTGATGATTTTGAGCAGGCATTATTCTCAAGATGAAAGCATGTGGTAAGAAGACCAAGATGCCTTTCCCAAAACTTTCAGGGGAACAGCTTGGTAGAGTATAAAACTCTGATTCATCCCATTTGTCAGAGCTAGTCCTTTTAAATTTAAGGGATTTTAAATTTTAAATTTGGATTTTCCAAACTTATCAGCCTTGCAGTTTGATTGATTTTGCACTTATAAACTAAGACCAGCAGAAATTCCCTAAGGACTCTGCTAAGTCAGAGCCTCTAAAAGCAAGATACGAAGTATGCTAGACACCAACAAAGTTATGGCCAGATATGCTCCACTTGTTCCAGGTATGTTGGGAGGACAAGAACACACAGAGCAGAGAAAGGGACTAACATCTAAAGGCCAATAACTGTTAATGGAGCATCTCAAGGGTGGGACACTAAGGCACTATGCAGGAAAGGAAACTGGATACTATCCGATAGCCCAGAGTCCTGACAGAGAGCCTTGGAATGACACACTGCCAATCTGAGACATTTTGTGTTCTCTTACACACCCTTCCCCAGAACCCTACTGTGTCCAGGTCGCTGGCCCCAAAGCCCCATGGGATCAGGCAGTAACGACTCATGAGCAGGAAATCACCAGAGGTACCTGCAGACTGTCCAAAGATGGTTCTGTGGGCGGGCCGAGTCTTCTGCCGAGTAACTCACCCAGGTGTGCAGCCAACATCTGTGCCTTCAGACAGCAGGCCGAGGGGAGTTACCGCCGCACGGGGACTTATCTTTCTAATTACAAACACATGTGCTAACCTTGGGCACTCTGCCAATATGCAAAGCCTGCAAAGGGCCACTCTGTAATACCTAAGTGATTGTCCATCTGGCAAAGCATCTTGGGAATATTTTCATCCTTCTCGTCATCCTCCTGGAGGACTGGAGACATATTCCAGATCACAACCTTCCCAGAATCCTGCCCTGGAATGAAGAAGCAGAAAAAGCTCAATGTATAAGATATAGAAATTTGATACTGATACATAATATTAACTGTGAGAAGTCCTCATTTCCATAAATCATTATAGGCTAGATCTAAGGAGACTGAACTTGAATTACTAATACAAATTACAGAAAAGGTGAAAAAAAAAAAAAACCAGGTACAAATGGGGACCTAAAAGAGTGGATTTAGTAGTAGTTGAGAGCAATGTGACTTTATGAAAAAAAGTTGGACTAGCAATTAGGAGGGGACTGAGCTCTGGTCTGGCCTCTAATCTACCAGAGGTCCTTAGAAGGTTTTTGTTATGGCTTGTATTGAGATGCCCCCAGAAGCTTCATGTGGTCACAAGTGGGGCTTTTCAGAGATGGCTGGATCTAGGGTGTGTCATGTTGGTATTAAGAATGTGATGCTAGGATTGATTCATGATGTGTTGCTGGGATTAAGGCTGCCCTACCGTGAGCACCCTAAGGGTAGGGAGGCTGGACGGAATATAAGGGACAGACAGGGTCACTGCTTGTCTGTCGCTCAACACTTGCTACTTTTGCTGTCTTCTGGCTGCCGTGAACTGTTTCTCCCCTGTGATGCCCCTCTACCATGCCGCTACTCTGGAGCAAGCTGACTTTAGACTAAAACCTCTTCAAACTGTGAGCTAAAATAAATCTTCCCTTTTTTTAACTTTGGGTGTTGGGTATTTGGTTTCCCCAACAAGAAAAGTAACTAAGACAGAATTTATCCATGCCCAGAACCTAGATTCCTCAATAAACTAAAGAGGATGGAAAGTTGTGTACCAAGACTCTTTCAGGTCTGTGCACGTACACCTAGAAAGCAAGAGTCCCTACCAGGGTTTCCCTTCCCTTCAGAGTGCTGCCTGGTTCAACAAAGAAAAAAGAGCTCTTCACTTAATCTGCCCTTTATAGTCATCTATAGATGGGACATCAATCAAAAGAGGGAATTTTAAATTTCTATGGTCATGAGCTAATGCATGGCTTTGCTAAAAAATGTATCTGGATTTTATTAATGATTTCTCTTTGTAAGCTTTCCAGCACTAATACCTAATGAAAGTAATACCTAATGAATGAATGTATTGAAATTAACATGCCAAAGTGATGATGAAATGCTTGAAATTTCCTCTTAACCATTATGTAAAAATGTTTTTTCGATATCTCTCCTTGTTGTATACCAAGTAAGGTAGAAAGTCTACTTCCTCTGGAACAAAGAACCAACATTCCTCCAGCTAAATTTAGCACTCTTAATAAGGTTGTAGGTTCCTTGCACTATAGCATAGGTGAGGTTGCAGGCTCCTCTCATAGCATACAAGGAAGAGAGAAAGGCTTCCTGCCCAGAGTACATGGGACTCCCTTCCTGTTTCTAACCTCTGGGCACAGGGGTTTGCTGCAAATCCACTGTGTAGCACCTGGCCTGAGGGTGTACTCACAAAGGCACTATCAGTTGCTGCCCACGGATGCTGGTCAGAGGGAGGCCCCAGTGGTGAGGGGTTGAGTCCACAGGAATGCTACTGCCTGTCACTATACACATATATAACTTTAGTATCCTAGCATGAAAAATGGCTGTGTCTCTCCAAACAGTCATGTTACTGTTACTATAGTCATGTTACTGCAATACTGCAATGGATATGGAATTAAACGCTGACAATACTATAGATCCTATTTTCATTTTGTTACCCACAGTATATACTTTCTAATCATTTAATAAAATAATGGATCTAATAATTACATGATGTAGCAATTTAACACCCTTCCCCTTTTACAGATGAAAAAAACCCTGACAGAGTCCTTGCCGCTGTCTGGTGATAGACTTCATCTAGAGGACCATGTTCTGCACACTTAATAATCCTGGGTTTGGGAATGCAAATTAATTCCAATTTTAATTCAATAAACAGTAACTAGAATGGTAAATGTGGCATCAAAATATTTATAGAGATCATACTGCAGCCAAAAAAATTTTGCTTTTAACCTATTCAGATAACAGATCATAAGTGTACATTTTAGCCAGAGTTACATCCACACTGAAAAACAGTAAGTTTTCTCTTACAGCTAACCATGAACAACCAAGAGAAGCAAAGCACGGGTACAGGATTCTGATGCTCTCCTTTGCAAATTCCACAAACATACCTTGTCCTCCAGTTGCGAACTTGGTCCCGTCGGGGTGAATATCAACTGAAAAAATTGGCTTGCCTGGAAACAAAGAAAAATACACATATCTAATTTGGTTTTTAATCACTGGAGGAAAGTAACAGACTCAAAATTTTAAAATTCTTGACTATTCCAGTAACCTCTCTAATTGCACCTAGAACAAAATAACAGACTACAAATAAACTACCCATGAATAAGAGTGGAGCAATCTAATAGTTTCAGTTAAAGTCTGAACCGCTGGAAGACTCACCAAGCAACATTAAATAGCTAGAAGTCCGAGATGGGGCAAAAGATTCTGTCACTGAGGTTAGTGAGCCCACACGACTTCTGTGCAATTTTTGCCTGCCATCTTTCATGAACACATGTTTGTAAAGGTTATGACTGGCTTGCAATAAAAGTTCTGAGTTACAGATGTTTTAGTAAGAGGAGTACACAGCTACACCTGCAGACATCTCCCTATCACATGGGTCTGTACTTGATTGGCAGCTAGGACAGAGGGGCATTCTCCTTTTCCAATTGGTTGTCTAAAGGCTGAGCAGGACAGTGGTTAGCTATAGTTCAGGGGCCTATCTCCCTTATCAAGCTTCTGTTTCCTAAAAGGCCTCCTGCATGTCTGTGCTGCATCTAAGTCCACAGAAAGTCTGCCTTTTTGGCATCTTTTCTGATAGAACTTCACTATACACCAGTGACCACTTGATGTTAAAAAAGATGTTCTGTTCCTGCAGGGAAAGGGCTGTGGCTGGTTCTTGGAAGTAGCACAGGGCCTACTATGGTCCAGACTAACACAAGAAGCCCATGGATTGGACTGGTGAAAGTGTTATAAAAGCTTAAAACCAAGTAGACTATGGAAGGTAATGCAGAAGTCTCATTCCTACTAGGCGTTTGTCCATCTCCTTGGTCTGCTGCTAGCCCAAGGGCATGTAAGCAGCAAGTGGCATATCAATTATTGTTGAGTTCATTCCTGCATCCTTAGCCTCTAGGATAGTACCTGATAAGCAGTAGCTCAATATTTGTTCAGTGTCAAATTAATGCATGAGAAAGAACTAAGCATCAGAAATTGCTGATCCAGACAAGAAGCTGTTGTCAAGCATCACTTAATTGAAAATGCTCTGTTTCTGTCATCCAAGAAAAGGCAGCATGGACACTTGGGATAAGGGTCAACATCTGTAAAATTTTATGACAAGTGCAGGTTGTATGGGTTTAACCTCCCACACTGCAAAAGGAAGGAAGGAAAAGAAGGAGGGAGATCTGAGGCTGTGGGTCCACTTTCTTTCTCTCTCTTTTTTTTTTTTTTTTTTTTTCTTTTTGAGACAGGGTCTCATTGTGTAGTTCAGGCTGGCCTTGAACTCACTATGCACTGGCCTCAAACTTGTGGCAAACCTCCTACCACAGGCTCAAAGTGCTAGGATTACAGGCATGTTCCACTATGCCTGGTGTGAGTTCAGTTTTGAGCCATGCAAATGGTATTGCTCCAGCGGGCTATGATGAGCTGGAAGACCAATTGTGGCCCCCAGTACTGAGATGTAGGTTGTTGAGTACTGACAGATACTACCAGGCAGTAACAAATCAGTACTACATGAAGAGTCTTGTGAAATTTAGAAAAATATGTTAAAGATAGTAGAAGATGAAATTCGGTCCCATCAGTACAGCCACCTGTATGGTCATCTGCTGGGGAAAGTGCCATAGGGCAGGTCCAGAAGATGTCTTCCAGGAAAGCCAGAGCTATGCTAGGGTATATCCCATGATGCACTGCCTTTGGAAGGCCAGAGCCAATTCTCCCCAGCCCATGACATGTTTTTGAGCCTCTGATCAGCCCTTTAAACTCTGTACAAGGTATAGCCCAGGCATCCTCAAAATCTGACACAATTTTCTCTGGCAGATACTTCTGATATTTTCATTTTACATGAGGAGGAGGAAACTGAGGCACACAGGTTTGAAAAGATGGCCAAAGCTATACAGCTGCCTGGTAGAGTCCATGTATCTGGCTCCAGAGCCTGAGGCTTTAAATACTAAGTTTTACATTCCAGTTTAAGTGACACAGATGGTGCTGCTTTGAAGGTAGGGATGACACTGCCTGGAGAGAACCCATGCAAAGTCTACAGGTGGAAAGCAAAGGTTGGGGGAGACCATGTGAGTGTGCAGGTAATCATACCAAGTCCTGATGACCTGATGAGAGCTTCTGGACCTGCTGTGCTGGACAATTTAAGTCTACAGGCTATGTGAGAGACCACTGCTTTGGCACTTCAGCGGGCTTCAGTGAACCTCTCTAGGATTTGTGACCTGCTTATTGGCAGTTCCAATTGGTTAAATTCCAATTCAATGACCTGCTTTAACCAAGAGGATGTGACAGATGCAGTGCTGCTCTACCTCCAAGCTAACGTCTGAAGAAGGTCTAGTAATTCCACTTTTGTACTCTGGAGAAATCTAATTTCCATGTGAAGAGTCCAACTACCCTGAGACCATCATGCTTTGAGGAAGCCCAACCTGCCCACTTGGAGATGATCCATGAGCCCAGACAACAGTAAGAATCATGGCCCTGGACACAGGCAAAGTGAGGTGTACTAGCCCTAAGCTGCTCAGGCTATCCCAGAAGATTTCATAGATCTGAGATGAGTTGAACCTAGTGGGCCCTGTCAAACTGCACAATAGTGAGCAAATAATAAAAATGATTGGTTTAACTCTGTAAGTTTTGGGATAGTCTGTCATACAACAGTAGAAAACCGAAAATGCCAATTTGTTCACTTTTTTGCTTTAGCCAACTTGAGGTGGGCATTTGTTGTTTTTGTTTTTGGTTTGTTTTTCTTCTGGTACCAGAAATCGAACTCACTACCTTGCACTTGCCAGGCAGACGCTGTGCTGCTGAACTAAACCCCAGCCTCAAGGTAGGCATTTGTGATTTTAACCATAAAAGTTCTATAGGATGAAACATGTGTCATGACAGGTATGAGTCCTGGCCCTCAGAGAACTTTATAGTTCTGTAAGTCTGTAAGATACTATATAGTATCAGCCTTCTCAGGAAACATGTCAAAAACACTTGCATGTCATAGGTCTTCCTTAATACCCAAGAGCATACATAGGCTGAATCATTTGCATCATCAACAATGACTTCTCTCCTAGTCCATATTTGTGGGTATATACAAATGCGTCTGATTTTGGGCTAGGCAATAAGAAAATAAAAGATAAATCTGGCATAGCCCCTGCCCTTAGGAACTGTGAAATTTACAGATAATCATAGGAACCGCAGTGGTAAGATGGTCAATGATAGTAACATAAAAAACAAACAAAAACCTGAATTGAACCTCAAAAGTTGAGGGGGAATCAGAAAAACTTAAGAGTGGGAAATTCAAACAGAGAGCATATTGTGCAGAATGGAAGAATATCCTGATGTGCTGTTACAGAGCAGAGCACAAAGGGGACATGCAGGATCCAGCAAGGCAACATTAAGGAGTTTAGATCTTCATCTAAAGGTACTTTTGAAACACAGGAATGACAAGGTCAACTCTGGCTCCACGATCATTTTTTCTTTTTCTTTGAGACAGGGTCTCGTTCTGTAACTCAGGCTGGCCACGAACTTGTGGCAATCCTCCTGCCTCAACCTCTTGAGTACTGGGAATACAGGCATGTACCACCAAGCCCAGCTGGCTCCAGTCACTTTATGGATGACTAGGGGAGGGCAAGGCTCTAGGGAAGCAGTGACCAACCTATGGCACACAGGTTATTTTTTTTCCTTTTAAGACCAAAGATGTTAATGTATGAGTTGTTTTTTTCTAGAACCTCAGTATTCAGGTTTAATTGCAGTGTTGGTGCTTTGCGATAAAGAAGTGGGCTGTGGACTGCAGTATGGGAACTTGTCCCTAAAAGGTTCATCATCACTGCTCTTGGGGAATATGAAAATGAGAGTTGGGAACACACGTGAGTTTTAGCATTAAACCTCCCTGGGTTCAATCCTCAGTCCTGCCTACTATCAGCTACACAGCCTTGAGTAAATTATTTCATTTCCCCAAACACATTTCCCAATCTGCAAAAGTGGTGAGGACACATTCATCCTTACATGCACCTTGTTAAAAAGATTAAGACACTGTGGTATATTGATTTTAAGAAGTATATGTTTCATGTTTCAACATTTCTCAGACTGGGATGCACCTTGGTAAAAGGTATGATTGGTTTAATTGGTATAGCATTTCTCTTCTTACTGATACACAGAAGACTAGATGAAATGTGGTACTGGACCTACACAAGCTCCCTATTTCTTATTCCACTAGGCCTTTTGGTCCTAGACAGCAGTCACTCACATCCTGTCAGTAGGAAGGGATCTCTTCTAAAGAGCTCTCTGAGTGTAGCTGAGGGTTTCTGTTTGGCTAGAGAACTTTTCCTCTGGCAAAGCCTGATTATGACAAGGATGACTCTCCAATTACCTCTAAGCCTTTCTTTATATAGAGATGGAGACAAAAGATGAATTAACGCAGGAGCGGGTGGCTCAGTAATCCTTACATTCACAAGGCAGAAGAACGGCAAGTTCGAGGCCAGTTAGGAGTACATATAATCCTGGAAGATCAAATGAAATTATTTCCTCTTTTGTAACAAGAGAAAGATTCCTGAAAGGAAAGAATTCCAAATATGCAAACACAAACTGTGAAGAGAGAGCTAGCCAGAGGACATTGCCAGCAGGCACAGAGCAGGAAGGCCGAGTGGAAAGTAGGTTGAAGGGTTGGGTTGTAAAAAAATTCTGAGCCTTTTCTGTTTTGTTTTTTTCAGACAGGGTCTTACTCACTTTGTAGTGCAGGTTGGCCTCAAACTCACAGCAATCCTCCTGCCTCAGCCTCCCAAGTGCTAAGATTACAGGCATGTGTCACCACACATGGATTTTTTTTTTTTTTTTTTTTAAAGATGGGGTCTCACTGTGTTGCCTAGACAGGCCTTGAACTCCTACCTAGGCTTAAGCAATTCTTCTGATTCAGGGTCTCAAGTAGCTTGTACTACAGGCACATGCCATCATACCTGGCTCTCTGGGCTTTTATAATGATACCTCACTGGGTAGATCAGACTGGAACATTTGTGTGTGAATGTCCAGCTGGAGGAGAGCTCAGAGCAGGCCTACATCGTTGCACCTTTCTCTTGGGAACTGCCAAGAGAACTTGGTTTAACAAACACTGGCAAATTTAGAATTTAAAGGCAGGCGTGGTAATGCATGCCTGTAATCTCAGCGCTTGGGAGGCTAAGGCATGAAGACTGTTGCAAATTTGAGAAGTTCAAGGCCAGCCTGAACCATATAGCAAAACCCTGTCTCAAAAAAACTTTAAAAAGGGGCTGGGGATTTAGCTCAGGTGCACAGCACCTGCCTGCTAAGCATGAGGTCATGAGTTCAATTCCCAGTACCCTCCAAAAAAGAAGAAAATTTTTAAGTAGGTAAATGATAGAAACATTTATTGAATAAAGTTACAAATCAATATTAAAATTTAAAGTGTAGAGATGGCCTACATATACATTTTATAAGCAGAAAACCCTAAATAGTCCACAAAAAAACCTACCCATGTGGCTGAGGATGTAGTTCAGTGGCAAAGCAAGGGCTTAGTATATGCCAGGTTTTGAGTTCAATCTGTAGCATCAAAATAGAAACAAAAATAATTTTCCACACTCCTAACACACCTGAGAACTCACTATATAGGCCAGGTAGGCCGCAAATTTGCAGTGATCCTCCTGCCATAGTCTCCCAAGTGCTGGGATAACAAGTGTGCGACACTCTGATTGGCCTGACCTTCATTTTTGTCTCCTTTATTATCTTGAAACTTCAGGTGAGATCCTTGCTCAGCTCTGCATATAGTCACATTAATTATTTAAGGAGTATCTGTCTAAAAGTTGACAAAACAAAGTTAATTACTTCTAAATTTATGTAACAAAACTGAAGATATTGGGAGTATAGCAATGAGGAAGAGAAGGAGGAGTGGGTCCTTGGGACCCACCAAGGATCTAAAGTGAGACTTGAAGTCCACAGGGATAGTAAAGAGAGATTTCAACAAAGAAGGAGCAAGCAGCACTTTTCCCCTGAGTCCTTAATTACTGTGTGGGAAAGGTGGCCAAACCTGCAGACACATGGTGACTACTGGCGACCCCAGGGACCCCCTTGGGGAAATGCACCTGTAGAACAGAGCAGGAAGTAAAAGACCTTTACATTGAAAACTATAGTACTCTGAAAAAGAAGATTTAAGAGGATATCAGAAAACGGAAAGATATCCCTTGTTCTTGGGTAGGAAGAACAAATATAGTGAAAATGGTCATATTTCCAATATTGTTATACAGATTTAATGCAATCCTGATCAAAATACCAACAGCCTATCCCACACAGAATTTGAGAAAACAATCCTAAAATTCATTTGGAACCAAAACAGACCTAGAATAGCAAAAGCAATTCTGGGCAACAAAGCCAAGGCCGAGGCATCACAATTCCTGAGTTGAAATTATACTACAAAGCTACCATGATAAAAACAGCATGGTACTGGCAAAACAAAACAAAACCCAGACCTAAGGATCAGTAGAACAGATTAGAAGATGCAGAAATAACTGAACACACTCAGCCACCTTATCTTTGACAAACACCTTCACTGGTAGAAAGAGAACCTCTTTAATAAATGGTGCTGGAAAAAACTGGCTTTCCAGATACCAAAGATTAAAACCAGACCCATCTCTTTCATCACACACTAAACTAACATTAAAATGGATCAATGATCTAAATATTAAAATAAAAACATTAAATCTGCTGGAAGATAGAATAGCTAGCACTCTTGAAGACTTCAGGGTAGGTAAAGATTTTATGAACAAAAACCCTGATCACATACATAATAGCACAAAGAATCAACAAGTGGGATTCATCTTATTAAAAAAACTTTTGCACAGCAAAAGAAATCACCAACAGAGTGAAGAGATAACCCACACAGTGAGAAAAAAATTTTTGCCAGATGTTCCTCAAAGGACAAATATCTAAAACATATAAAGATCTCAGAAAAATCATGCCCCTCCCCCCAAATTTAAAGACCCAATCCAAAAAATGAGCATCTGAAGAGACACTTCTCAGGTGAAGAAGTAGGAATAGCAAGTAAGTATATGAAAAAAATGTTCATTCCTGGGCATTTAAAAAATTCTATCAAGAAGTCTTATGAAAAACTTCTGTAACTGTAAATAAATTATTTCTTGAAAGTAAAAAAAAAAAAAAAATGGGTGTGGAGGCACACACCTGTAATCCCAGCATGGAGGATCACTATGAGTTTGGGGCCAGCCTAGGCTACATAGTGAGTTCAAGGTGAGTCTCATGGTTGAAGTGTTGGGGGGTAAATTATTATTATTTTTTTTTCATGCTACGGATTGAACTCAGAACTTCGTAAAATGAGTTCAAAGCCAGCCTAAACTATATAGCAAAACTATCTCAAAAAAAGAAAAAAGAAAAAGAAAAACAATTCCATTTATAATACAATCAAAATCAATAAAACATGTAGAGAAAATAGACAAAAAAGGAGACATCCTTCGTTTATGTGTTGTAAGACTTAATATCTTTAAGATGTCAAAACTACCCAAAGTCATCTATAGATTTAATGTAATCCCTTTCGAAATTCCACAGCATATTTTGCTGAAAAAAAAAAAAAAATCCATCCTAAATTTATATGTATTAAGGAGCCCTGAATAGCAGAGAGAATTCTTTAAAAAGGACAAAGTTGGAGATTTCACACTTCCTGATTTCAAAACTTCTTTCAAGGCTACAGTAGTTATAATAGTGTGGAGCTAGCATGAAGAAAGACACACAGCCCAATGAAAAGTAATAGACAGCCTTATGTATATGGTTAATTGATTTTTATTTTTATATTTGTTTTTACTGTTCATGCTGGAGATTGCACATAGGTCCTTATACATGGTAAGTGCACACTCTATGGGTGAGCTATACCCCTAGTCAGTAGACTGCTGACAAGTGTGCCAAAACTATTCAACCGGGGAAAGGTCAATCTCTTTAACAACTGTTTGGAAAACTGCATACACAAAAAAATGAAGTTGAATTCTTACCTAACACCATATACAAAAATTAAATCAAAATGTATCGAAGATCTAAACATAAGACCTGGCCAGGTGAGGTGGAACATGCCTATAATCCTAGCACTCGGGAGGCTGAGGCAGAAAGATCCCCATGAGTTTGAGGCCAGTCTAGGCTACAAAGTGAATTCAAGGTCAGTCTGAATAGCATAGTGAAATCCTGTCTCAAAAAGACAAAAATAAACAAACAAATGAAAGAAAAACGTAAGACTTAAAGCCAGAAAACTTTTAGAAGAAAATACAGTGGAAAAGCTTTATGACATTTGATTTGACAATGATTTTTTAGGTACGATACCAAAAGCACAGACAATTAAAGACAAAATGGACTTTAACAAAATTAAAATTTTTGTGCATCAAATACTACCAATAGGGTAAAAGCCAACCTACAGAATAGGAGAAAATATTTACAAATGACTTGTGATAAGAGATTGATACCCAAAAAATATAGAGAAATCCAAAAACTCAACAGAAATATGAAAAATCCAGTTCAAAAATGGACATGGGATGTTAACAGACATTTCTCCAAAGATATTCAAACAGCCAAGAAGCATATATGCACAGAATTAGAATCTTTGTACATTAGTGATGGAAATGTAAAATGTTATAGCTGCAATGGAAAATAGTACAGTGGTCCCTCAAAAAATTAATGATAGAATTATTATGACCTAGCAATGGCATCTGAATATATCCAACTGAGCCAAAAGCAGGACCTTCAAGAAATTTTTATAAATCCATGTTCTAGCACCATTGATGACAATAGCTAAGAGGTTGTATGTATATATACAGTGTGTATACTCCACAGCCACTGACCCCTCTGGAGAAACTCATCACCTAAACATACAAATGTGAACTATATGCGAATAACTTCTTTAGTTGGCTACCTACCTTCCTTTATTGCGTATCTGTTTACCCTACTTACCAGAATGTAAACCGCAAGAGCTTAGCAATTTTTGTCTGTTTTATTCACTGATTTATCCCCAGTACCCTAAACCTGTCACTTGACACAAATTAGGCATACAATAGTTTGTTGAATGTCTGAAAAAAGTCTACAGTGAAAGTACTAAATTCAACCCCCTCCTTCAGGGTCAAGAGTGTCCCAATCTCTGGGAAGCAGGCTCCTGATACCCTGGGATGGGGACTCAGATTTCAACTGCTACCTATAGGTGGGAGCACACCCTTGGCTGTCTCACGATGTCTGAACTATCTGCTGTTGCTGTCTCTATCACTTTCCACCACAAAAGCTTCTCCATCTTCTTTAGTAAGCACCACACAATGACATCTCATAGATGTCAAATGGCTGACAGACTGAAAACATACAACATAGGAAGAAAACTATAGCAGCAATGAAAGTGTTTTTTTTTTTGGCCTCCAACTAAAGTAGAAGAAAGCAATGGGTATATCATTTAGAAACATCACTTCTGCAATATTCACCAACACTTAAGGTATATTTTAACTGAGAAACACACAGCCACATTTTAGTTATTTCAGTTACACGCACAATGTGTGGTTTGTAAAGGAGGTCTCATACTGAAAACTAGTTTTGCCATAGTGAGTGCTGGAGGTCACTGATGAAACCCTAGATGGCTATGGTCTTAAAAAATTCAGGTCAGGTGTGGTGGTGCACTCCTGTAATCTCAGCACTCGGGAGGTTGAGGCAGGAGGACCATTGTGAGTTTGAGGCCAGCCTGGGCTACAAAGTGAGTTCAAGGCCAGCCTGAACTGCATAGCGAGATTCTGTCTCAAAAAAAAAAAAAAAAAAAAAAAAAAAATTCAGACACTTTTATAATGTGATGCGTAGGCTAGATTTTTTTTGTTTTTTCAAATACTGGGGATTGAATCCAGGGTCCTTGCATAAAGATACAGCCCCAGTCCTTTTTTAAAATTTTCAGACAGGATTTTGCTAAATTACTGAGGATGGCTGAATTTAGGATCCTACTGCCTTATCCTCCCAGATTGCTAGGACTACAGATGTGCCTTTCCATGCCTGGCTTGTATTATTTTTTAAAAACCAAATCACCCAATTATTTTTTCCAAGTGTTCTGAAAGACCACATAAAAAACTGTTTTAGCCGGGTGTGGTGGTACATTCCTGTAATCTCAGCACTCAGGAGGCTGAGGCAGATTGCTGCAAGTTCAAGATCACCCTGGGTTACAAAGTGAGTTCAAGGCCAGCCTGAACTGCAGTGAGATCTTGTTTCAAAAAAAAGAAAGCTTCATTGTCTAAATCTACACATACATAATACACTATAAGCAGTACGTAAGTGCAATTACACCTGGCAATTGTCACAAAGTGAAAATTCAGATGTCTGTTCTGTTCCCTAACAACAGTTTTACAGTGGAGCTCTAGTGACTTCAGAACAGGCGGTACTCATCAAACAACTGCTTATGGAAGGCCTTGGCACATTCCATCTAAATTTGAATCCAGAGACTACCATCAAATCTGTTTTTCACAGGATTACCACGCTCACTCCCTTCTCATAGAAGCCACCTGTCCATTCTCTATTACACACCACTCTGTTGACTTTACCTCCTCAATATATCCAATAACCCAAACTTTCTAGGAAAATGTAAATTTTCCTTATCTTGATCAAGGAACAGGTTATAAATTCGTTTGTTAAAATCCATTAACTTGTATACTTAAAGTCTGGGCATTTTATGATGTAAATTATACTTAAGAAAAATTTTCCTAGCCAGGCATGGTGGCACATGCTCATAATCTCAGCATCCAGGAGACTAAGGCAAATTACCAATTTTCTGGGCTACACAATGCCTTCAAGACCAGCCTGGACTACATGGCAAGAGCCTGTCTCAAAAAACAAAAAACAAAAAGAAAACATATATGTATGCAGAATACAAGGTATTATAATACATTGTATCAGTTATATAATACCCTATGTATTATAGGAAATATAGCATGTACTGTACAAACACATTATTTATAAAATGGGATCTTGGATTTTTTTCCTCTCTGGCAATGGGCACTGAACCCAAGGCCTTCACACGAGCTACATCATCCATCCAGGTTCCCTCACTCTACTCTCAAGTGTGAATCCCAAGAGCACTCCCTAATAATACTCTTGCATGCAAATATGTCCAGCCCAGATTCAACCCTGCAACAAGGTCTTTGCTCAGATCTTACTTAACTTCTAATTCAAGTTTTCTCAAAGAACCCTGTTTAAGATTCTTCTAACCCTCCCCCACCTCAGCATTCCCCATCTCTATGTCTGCTGATTCTCATTAACCTGCCTACAGGTATCTGTAATGGCTCTTGTTTGGGATGTCTGCCATGTTTCTCCAGTAGGCTGTCCTCCTACATCTCCTCTTTATGGTGTACACAGGACATCCCCAGCAGATGCTCACTCCAGTGTCACTGGCAAGAATATATGGCAGGCCACTACACAACAGAGCAGAGGACGCTGCTTCACTGCTGTCTGCAGTTCTTAGAGCCAGCGCTGGTATACAATTGGCACTCAGTATTTGGGGTTTTGTTTTGGTAGTAGGAATCGAACTCAGGACCTCACCAGTATTTGCTGAATGAGAAAATTTATTGAGTGTTTTCTCTACCCAGTGCCTTTGTTGGGAGTACATCACAGCCTGGAGTCTGTTCCAAAGAAAATCGATGGTCCTCAAAGGAGACCTGCTGCCTGTCCCTTGTCTGCTTTTCACCACAGTGGCTTTTGCTACAGCATGCTCCCTATGACTTAGCCTATCCTAGATTGGTTAATGCACAGAGGCAGATACTGCTTTTTTAGGAGCAACAAGTTTTGATTTAAATAAGTTTTCTTTTTGCTAGGGTGTCCTTTTTTTTTTTTTTTTTGAGCTAGGGGCATGCTAAACCATTTGCTATATGTTCTGCTTCACCTCCTCCTCTTCCTAAAATGGAAAGCTCCAAATGGCATAATCATATAAATCAGCTTCTTAAACTGGGCAAGGTGCATGCCTATAATTCCAGCACTGAGGGAAGCTGAGGCAGGATTGAGCTCAGCTTGGGCAACTTAGCAAGACCCTGTATCAAAATACAAAGGGCCGGGGATGTACCTCAGTGGTAGAGTGCACCTGTGTTTGATCTCCTGTACCACAAAAACAAAAAGTAAATGAGTTCCTTAGCGGCGTGTGCAGAATGCTTCCCCTCATCATTGGAATACTCAGTAGAATCCACCAAAACTCTCCTTTATGAGCCAGTGAAGATGAACAAGACATTTTCTGAAGCAAGTCAACTCTATCAACCAAGAGGAGCAGAGTAGTTGACCACCCATCCATGCCATCTCCCATCACCTGCTTCCAGTATCCAGTCCTCATCAACATTTACTTAGTGACTACTGCAATGTGTGCTGGGCACTATCCTTGGCCCTGGGAATAGAGTATGAGCCAAGACAAAGCTTCTGCCTTTTGGTAGCTAACTCTCAGTGTGGAGGTCTCTAATAAGATCCCAATTTTATTCAGCTATCTATCCCTCTCCTACAAGCCAGTAGGCAATGATGATTAGTGCAAGAGAGGGCATATGATCTAGCTCCTCTAATTGGGTCAATGGGGAAGGTTCAAGATCCAAGGCTGGGGCATAGGCCCTTCCCTCCTATTCCTTTCTGAAAGTATTCTGTCCATACCCCATGACCACAGAATTCTGAAAAAATAAAATACCAGAGAAGGTTCACCAAGGACCTCAAGAGAAAGGACCAGGTTAAAAGCCTCTAGGCACTCTAAATTACAGAGACAGCCAGAGAACAAATTTCTAAGCATGAAAGGCCTCCTCTCCTGGTGCCAACATACACTACATAGTTCCTGAAACCTGTCCCTCTGAGGAGGACAAGGGCCCTCACCATCTCCAGGACAAAAGTGGCCAGCTTCAGCTGCTTGACAAATTAGAAAGAGGGAGTTTTGGGGGCTGGGGATTTAGCTCAGCGGCACAGCGCCTGCCTGGCAAGCTCAAGGTCGTGAGTTCAATTCCCAGTACCAGAAAAAAATAAACAAAAAAAATTTGTGGACAGATAATAT
>NW_004955442.1:18581369-18588422 GCF_000276665.1 Chinchilla lanigera | reverse complement strand
AACTCCCAAAGTGGGAAGGAATGGGTCCACAACCTGTTTATGAACAAGCCAGGTGTATCAACGCTGTCCATGCTAGCAGAGGAGCAACTGCTTAAGATTCCAAATGCTGGTGGCCTTAAAAGTGTATTGGAGGGCCGGGGATATAACTCAGTGGCACAGTGCCTGCCTGGCAAGCTCAAGGTCGTGAGTTCAATTCCCAGTACCAGAAAAAAAAAAAAAAAAAAAAAAAAAAAAGAGGGAGCTTGGGCTCAAGCTGGAGTTTGGGTGTGATTTTCAAGTCATTTCCTTCACATCTAATACAATCTTGGGGAGGTCACCTCATCCCACTCAGTCTGGTTTTTTTTGTTTTTTTTTTTTTGTCTTTTGGAGACAGGGTTTCACTATGCATTTCAGGCTGGCCTTGAACTCACTTTGTAGCCCAGGCTAGCTTTGAACTCACAGAGATCCTCCTGCCTCAGCCTCCTGAGTGCTGGATTACAGGTGTGTGCCACCATGCCTGGTCCTTCTGTCTTGATTTCCATCAGCAGACTGTATTGCTGCAGATATTTTCTTTCCGCTATAAGTCACAGAATTCTGTGAGTATTTCACTAACTCATATCCTGAGATAAGTCAGCCTCAAGGTTTGTAAATTTAGCAGCTTAGAGCTAAGTACTTCTATCTTCCATTCCTCAGTGTGATTCTATCCTTAGTCACAAGCTGACTGCTGCATGCTGATCTAGTGAAGTCCAGCAGAAGAGACTGGTCTTTCAAACATTTCTTCTGATCCCCTGGGAGTCCCCAGCAGAGATGTCCCCTCCCAGTCTAACTGGCTAGAATGGCATCATATGGCCATTACTGAACAATTCCTATCACTTTCTTACATACCAGTTTAGGGATATTAATACACCCTCTATAGGTTGGCCTGCACAGAGGACAGACTTGAAAAAGTGGGGTTCTGCTAGTAAGGAAAAGGGCAGGCAACCCACAGCATCTGTGACATTTTTCTAGATGTTGTTGCTGATCTTGGCAGGATATATGTACTTGCATAAATTTTTATTTCCCAGAACTCATTCTAGACCTCTGTTTCATTTGCTAGATACTTCTGTAGTCTATAAGCAAACACATTCCTAGATGAATGGGTCAGGGTAGCCACCTCTGGGAAGAGGGAAGGGTAAAGGCAGACCTAGAATATCTTCTCCCTGGTAACCCACAATACTCAAGATCAGCACAATGGTACCAGGTCCCTTACTTAGCTTTGGTGGTCAAGGTAGGAGATACTCAGAAGTCCCTCCCAGTTATTTAACTATGGTTCTGCTTATAAAATGAAAATATCTTTCCAACCACTTCTCAAATTAAAATAAATGTTTAAAGCCAGATGTGGTGACCCATGCCTGTCATGCTAGCACTGAGGCAGGAGGATTGCTGTGAATTTGATACCAGCCTAGACTACATAGTGAGACCATGTCTCAAAAAAGCCAAAAATGAATGAATGGCTGAATGTTTAAGTCAAGTATGGTGGCACATGCCTACAATCCCAGTACTCTAAGAGGCTGAGGCAGAAGGATCATAAAGTTTGAGCCTAGCCTGCACAATATGTCAACTTAGCAAGATCTTGTTTTAAAAAAAAAAAAAGCTCTCCCATAGAAGATTCTAGGTTGAATCTCTACTACAAGTAAATAAAATGTTTAAGAAAACTCCATTGCCTGGCTCTTATCCATGCTTTCTTTAGTACACTCAAGAAATAAACTCAAAGAGAGTGACTTCAATCTACATTCATCTGCCTATAACGTTAAAGTACCATTAATTCTACTCTACCTGGTCCTTGTGCTTCCCTACTCTTTGTCACCTATACTATCCCTGAGCTCTTTGCCTCTCTCAGCATCTTTCACTAAAACCTGGGAATGGCCTCCTAACTTCTCCAAGGCCTTCCTAAGACACAGATTGAGTGTTTTATCCAGTTTCCTCAGAAACCTCAATGTTTCCCTTCTCCAAGCCCAAAGAAAAAAGTCCAAGCTTCTAAGCAAGGTTTTCATGGCTCCATCTCCTAACCCAGTTGCCCACCTTTCCCTGTTGAGCTTTATCCTAACATACTCTGTGTCTTCTCCTAAGTGACCTTACTCTGCTGCCCTTTGGTTCTACCTAGGAGCTACAGCACCTTTTCAGATTCCAATCCTATTTAGGTCAAAGGCACTTTTTTTTGAGACAGCGTCTCTCTATGCAGTTTAGGCTGGCCTTGAACTCACTTTGTAGCCCAGGCTGGCCTGGAACTCACAGTGATCCTCCAGCCTCAGCCTCCTGAGTGCTGGGATTACAGGCCTGTGCCACCACGCCCACCATGTGGAAATTTTACAAATCTGGCTAGCAGAAGAGCCCTTCTTCCCTGAGGCTCTCACAGTTTACTCCCTTAGTTTTTTGAGCCACATACCCCCAGGCTATTGTGGAATACTGTATTTCTTTTGTTGTTATTGTTGGTTTTTTATTTTGGGGGGGGTGTTTTCCGGTACTGAGAACTGAACTCACGACCTTGTGCTTGCCAGGCAGGCGCTGTGCCGCTGAGCTAAATCCCCAGCTCCTTTTTTTGGTCGTTTTTAGACAGGTCTCACTATGCCATTCTGGCTGGCCTTGAGTTCACTTTGTAGCTCAGGCTGATCTCGAACTCGTAGTGATCCTCCTGGCTCAGCCTCCCGAGTGCTGGGATTACAGGTGTATGCCACCACACCTGGCTTTTCTTTTTACCTCTTTTTTTTATTATTATTATTATTTTTGTATTTCTGTAGTTTTTGTTTCTGTTTACCCTGCATTCTAGAACATGGTCTGAATACCCATCTCTCCCACCTTACAGATAGCTGTCCATACACAGAAAACTTTGTCACCTTCAGGTTCCTATAGAACTTCTTACCACAAAGGTTCAAAGTTTGGTACATAAATCTGTGAAAAATCTGCATGTGTATTTATTATCCAAAGCACAATCTCACCTAGTTTTCTTCGGAATCCTCTTCAGATATATTCTGGTTATTTTCCTAAATCAACCCTATCATCTTCAGGCATAAGTCATCAAGAGATACTGTGAGCCAGGCATAGTGGCACATGCCTTAATCTTAGCATTCTTGGAGGCTGATGAGGCAAGAAGACAGAAAGTCTGAGCCCAGTCTGGCAATTTAGCAAGACTGTCTCAAAATAAAAAATAAAAAGGGCTGCAGAGGTAGCTCAGGGCAAAGGCCCTGAGTTCAATCCTTAGTTCTACCAAAAAGAGAGGTGAGAGAAAAGAAAGAGTTAGACACTGTGGAGAAAACTCACATTTCACTGTGAAGAAACTTACGTGGAGCAAGTAAGGTAAGTATTACTTGCTATGTTGAACAGATCGGCCAAAGAGATGGAAAAAAACACTTTGTGTCACATATTTAATAACAACCAGAGCATGGAGACTCCAGAACAGTACTGATTTTAAGACAAAAGGCAAAGGAGCTGGGGATTTAGCTCAGCAGCACAGTGCCTGCCTGGCAAGCGCAAGGTTGTGAGTTCAATTCCTGGTACCAGAAAAAAACCAAAATAGATAAATAAATAAAACAAACAGCAAAATTCTTGCCTTCAATAAGTTTATGATCTAATTAGAAGAACACTGAGACAACTATAGTACACAAAAAGGCAAATAATAAAGACTTTCTTATCCACAGCAAGGTTTCTCACCTTCGACACTATTAACATTTCAGACTAGGAAATTCCCTCCCTACCTCCAGCCCTCTAGGATGAGGGTGGGGAGACTGTCTTCTATGCTGTAGGATTTAAGAGCAGGCCTGGGCAACTCAGATGCCAGTACCATTCTGCCTCAGAGTTGTAAAATGAAAAATGTCTCTGGATGTTGCCCTGTTTAGAACCTTACGAACACTGCAACCATATATTATCACTAGGATTACCTCCTATTCCATTCTTTCTCAGACACAGACCTGTAGTGTCCTCAGGAACAAAGCTAGCCCTTACCACACTCACTCTAGACTTTGTATCTTCTTATCCAGCCACATTTCCCAGTCTAGCTGATTTGTTTCAATAGAATATCTTAATATTCTTGAAATGAGAGTAGGTAAGGGGAAAAAAAAAATCACAGGACAGGAGAAAAACAAAACATACACCATTAAATAAGTGATTAGTGGTGGTACACTCCCGTAATCCCAGTAATGCACTTAAGAAGCTAAGGCAAGAAGATCACAAGTTCAAAGCCAGCTTGGGCTACACAGCTAGTCTGACACCAGCTTGGACAACATAGCAATACAATAAACAAACAAAAACAAAAAACAGCAAAATCAAGTGGTTAACTGGCAAGTAAATTATCCTATTATTGCTGGGTGTGGTGGCGCACGCCTGTAATCCCAGCATTTGGGAGGCAGAGGCAAAGGTAGGTGGATCACTGTGAGTTTGAGGCCAGCTTGGATTACATAGTGAGTTCAAGGCCACCTGGACTATACAGCAAGACCCAGTCTCAACCTTCAACCCTACAAAGAGTCTTATTTTCGCCAAACCTAAACTAAAAATATAGAAGGGGTGTACCTGCAAAGTGCTGGCATATAACTTCTATATAAATGATAGATATTGCACTATTAGCTATTCTCTTATAGCTTAAGGTGTTTGGGGACAGGGTAAACTGGTTGAAATGAGTACGCAATTCTCCCAAGAACTCGAAGTAGAGTTGCAAGCCCGAGTCCACAACTAGTAAAACACAGGATCCTGAACAGTCTGATTCCTCAACCAAGGCAAATTCCAAGCAATATAACAATATCAAAGTTTATTAATATACTGACAATCTTAAATCAGAATGTCTCAACTGGGGGTGATTTTGGCGGCACCAGTGGATCCTCGCAATGTCAGTAGATATTTTTGGCTGTCACAACTAGGTGGTGAGGGCAGGTATTTCCAACAGTTATATGGCCACCATGCCTGTAATCCCAGCATTCAGGAAGCTGAGGCAAGAGGATTGCTCCAAGTTCGAGACCAGCCTGGGCTACAAAGTGAGCTCAAGGCCAGCCTGAACTGCATAGAGAGACCCTGCCTCAAAAACAAAACAACAACAACAATAAAACAACAACAACAAAAACAAAAAAACCTCAGTTATATGGCCCAAAATTTTAACAGTGCTAAAGGTGAGAGAAACCCTGCCTCAGAAATCCTACCTTGAGAAGCTGGCCAGGAAAATGAAGACCCTTCAACCTCCATTATAAAGTAGTTCATAACAAAAAGTTTCCTTTCCTGACCCGAAGCAGCACAATTTAATTTCAAAATTGCTCAGTTTTAAGGCCTTGGGATATACCTCAGCAACACAGCAAGTACCTGGCAAGTTTGAATCCCCATACCGAGAAGAAACAAACAAACAAACAAATTTTCCCAGTTTTTCAGGAAAAGATCTGCACCTTATACATCAGGAAATGCTCTCAGAGATCAACACAAGAAATAAGACTACGATTCAAGATTTGCGTTTTCACATGCAGTAAACCTAGTTACATCTCTGTAAAGTATAGAAACCTCATCTTTCTTAACTCTTTCAGCCAACACTTATCATACACCCATTATATGGAAGATGTTGCTCAGTTCTGCAGCAAATACAGTGGTGAGTGAGCAGTACTGTGCCTGGGCTGTGGAAAGTACAGCCATAACTTCCACACAAAGCAAAGCACAGGAAAAGGAATACAGCACATCCATTTGGATAAATTGGTAGAAAAGGCTTCAAAAGGAAGAGGTGACCTCAGCTGGGCCCTGAAAAAAATGGGGAAGATGTCATATGTGAAGATGGAAGGACAAAGCACTCTGACCAAAAGAATATAAGACATGATGTCCTGTTTAGTTTGTAGTATACAGCATCCTGGGATCAAATTCAAAATGGAAAAAACCAAACCAAAACAAAACTGCGTGTATTTTAAAAAAAGGCACAGTGCTACTCTTCTTGCTTTAAAAGAAAACTAGCTCCCTCTAGTTGCACTGCAAAGTAGAAATGAGGAACAAGACAGCAGCAGGGTGACTGTCAACAGAGGGGTGACCCTTTTTGCCTGATGGCGCCTCTCTATTATGCCTCCTGGGATTCCAGCACTATTAGCAGGGAAAGGATTGTCTCTCTCCTCCTCTCTCTGGGGAGTAAAGAACAACTTCAGTACTTCCACCAACAAAACAGAACTAGAACAAAACTACTGGATACAATCAGTCTCTCTGTACCAGAGTCAAGGTGGATGAATCGAACCCACCAAGATAGTGCTCTTGGAGCCACTACCACAGAGTTTAAGAACAACCATCTCCTAAAACACATCTGTGCCCTACGAGCTCCAAACTTAGCAACCCTAATGTCCGAGCTTAGCACTAAACGTGGTGTCTTCCTGGTCCTCCACGGGACCTCGGCCTGAGCCTTCCTATTCCGGGATCATAGCCTCCCGAGTGGGGGCACTGTCACCAGCTCCGGACTCGAGCAAGGGCATTCACTGTCCCTCCTGCAGATCTAGATCTTCACCTCACACTGAAAGGCCACAAGGCGGATACCACCCGGGTTTCACACCCAGGTCCATCTGAGCACATCCGGGCGGGTACCGACGGGTGGGAGAACTTGGCCGGCTCCCAGGCCTGCTCCCCGGAGCCGGGCCTTGGTCCCTTAGCGGACTGCGGGTGGGCGGCGCGGGGCTCGCACGAGTGCCTGGAGCAGCGAAGACAGACTTCGCGGTAGCCAGCCCAGAGCACGTGCCTGGGAACGCCGGCTTCCCGGCGTGGAGGACAAAGTCCGCCCCTGCCGGTTCCTTAGCTCAGGCACCCGGCACCTGGCGTCCGAGGCAAGGCGGGCAGGGCCCATGTGCGACCCCAACCCTAATCCGGATCCTGACCCCACTTCAGCCTCGGCCTCCCGGGACCGCTGTGCGCACTCACCATTGTGGTTGACCCAGGTTGGCTTCAGGAGCTTCATTGTTCGGCCGCCGCCGGGCTGTGGCGAGAGCCGCGTCCCTCAGCGCGCTCGGGCCATGGAGCCACCGCTGCTGCTTCCTCCCACGCCGCCCTCCCTCCAGCCGCCGCCTCCCCCACGCCCTCAGCGCCGTCGCGCCATGGCCGGCC
>NW_004955442.1:18540261-18581269 GCF_000276665.1 Chinchilla lanigera | reverse complement strand
GGCCGCCGCCACCGCCACCACAGCCGCATCCCCTGCGCCGCTCCTCCTCCGGCGGCTCCCGGGCAACGCCGGAAGTCACGGCGCGCACCTGCCAAATCGCCCCGGCGGGAAACCACTTCCCACGCGGACCGGGCCGCTTGGGCTCTGGCAGGCAGAGCAGCGTAAAGTGGCTCGGCTTTAGGTCCAGCCGGAACGCAGCCGATGACGAGGGGCGGGGCAGAGGGAACGGTGGCGGGCGAGCGGAGCCTCGAGTAGCGCCCTGGGCGGTCCGGGCTGTCTGGAGAGCCAGGCGGAGACATGGTGTCGTGGACAGCCTGCCACTAGGTCTACCTCGCTGCTTTCGAGTCCGATTTATTAACTAGGTTCCATCATTCATCAACATGCGCTACTGGACATCTCTCGAATACTAGCACGGGAATGCAGCCACTGGCAGGCGGATGAATGCGGGAAACGAGCCAGCCCCGGGAAGGGTAGCAGGGGAGACCGAGGCGGGAACCATTAGTAAAAGCTCAGGCCCCGTTTTCAGACACGTGGGCCCGATGAAGCAGACAGACGACCCATTGGCCACTCCGGCTACACCGCGGGGGTGTCAGGCCTTGGAAGAGAAGAAGGGCAAACATCTAGGCAACAGCTACCTTTGCTGTGCCTGCCGTAGGGGCGGGCTCACAGCGCCCAAGTAGGCGGAAGGGAGGAGACTCCCGAGGTGAGAGGCGCTCGTAGCGCGTGGCGCTCGGGGACGCCCGGGGCGGGGCTGCGTTGGAGGCGGAGCCAGACTAACCCCTACCACCCGCAGTAACGCTGGAGTGTGTGGCTGCGCTCGTCTGGTTTCGTCGTCCTCTACTTGGTGTGCCGGATTGCAGAGAAGCGCGCTCCCGGAAGCTGCCCACGGGTGGCAGGAGAGGCCATGGCCGCTGCTGCGCTGAGATGTGCTGCACGGGCTCTGCGTCTGTCAAGTAGGTGAGTGCGGACACGGGCCAGGTCACGGATTGCCCAAGGCACATGCCGATTCCGGCCGGGACTTTTCTGCGATCCTTCTCTACTGTCTCTTTCCACGGACATCACAGCTGATCATGTCTGTTGTGGATGAAAATTCTAGGACCCAGTTGTGCAAGGGCCCCGATCCAAGTGCTGTGTTGTAAATGGAGATTTTTGAAAAATCTCATTGTCCTTGGTGTCATATCCAATACTGAAATATACCCCCACATGTATTGGGTACAGTTTGTGCTTTTTTTTTTCCCTCCTGTGAAGTGAGAATCAAATATTGACAGATACAATTCCCTCTTTCAGGCTTCCTGGAACTTGGTGGACACAAATCAGAGATACTCACCAGCGAGCTTCATTGTTGGCCTTCTGGGAACTCATTCCCATGAGGTAAAACTCAAGGCTGTGACCTCTTGAGAGTGTGAACACAACCGAATGCTGTGACCTCTCCAGGGGTGTGAGCACAAGTGTGCATGTGACAAGGACAAAGCAAAAGTGTTTGACATTTGGTTTACAAAATCCACAGCCTACAAAACTTTTACTAATTAAATTTAGAGAGATGCTTTTCTGTCTTTTCAGTATTCTCTCAATTACCTTTGAAGGAAGTCTTATGTGTTTTAAAGGGCACACCTTCTGTTTCTCTATGAGCCTTCCTCTTCCTCTTTTGGGGAAGGAGGGTCTTTCTAGGACTAATAGAATTTCCACCTGGGACTCTCTCTGGGACTTGATTCAATTTTAATGCTAATGGATTTGGTTATCTTGACAGTAAATTTTAACTGAGAGATGTGTTCCTAAGAGTAAACCTTTGGTTTTTGCCAAAGCTCTAAGATGGAGAGTTTGTTAAGAAATCCTGACATGCCAGTCACTTTTACAATATTGTCTTTTTTAGTCTTAAAAAATATTTTCATAAATCAAAAATCCATTTAAAATGTGACTAATGTGCTGCTATCATTTTGGTGTTTTCACTTTTCAGTACAGTCCCAATGCACACCTGAATCCTAACACTAAAGGTGAATACTTTCCCTTAGTTTATTTATACCTGACACCCTACTGTGTGAGTTGATAGTGCCCACGCAGTTCTCAAAAGGACACTAGGGTGGAACCTGCCTCCCTGTGCACCGAGTGGATGGGGTCAGGGCCAAGCACAACTCCTTCACCCAGTGGAGAGCTCATGCATCATGTGTCTCATGAGATTGAAAATGACATTTGTTTGCTTTTTATCCATTAGAGCAGAACCTCTGCGAAAGAAGAAGAAGGTAGATCCTAAAAAAGATCAAGCAGCAAGGGACCGCTTGAAAAAGAGGATACGAAAACTGGAGAAGGCTAGCCAAGAGCTAATTCCCATTGAAGATTTTATTACCCCTCTGAAGTTCTTGGATAAATCAAGGTAAAGATTCTCCTCTAGGCTTGAAATCCATAGGGCAAAGTTCCCTCAGTTTCAGGTAGTTCTAGGTGAAGTTCATGCCTGTGATGCAAATACGTTAGCAGACTGGAGTTGACTTGGTTCTGGTCTGAGACCTTTTCTACTTGATAAGCATATGACCTTAGCTCCCAGTGTGAGTTGCAGCTGCTGCCACATTCAACATTCCATTCCTTAATTTCTCCCAAACTTGCACATTTCTTTCCTAAATCCTGCAGTGGCAGAAAATGGGGATGATTGGGTCATGTGCAGTCACACAGGATCCCTTGCCAATGAGGTTAATATTCCCCAACCTTACATCTTTGGACTTTGTATTCACAGACAGCGACCTCAGGTGGAGCTCCCCTTTGAGGAGAGTGAGCGGAGAGCTCTGCTTCTGAAGAAGTGGGCCCTGCACAAGCAGCAAGAGCATGAGATGGAGAGGGGTGCCATCAGGGCCATGCTGGAGGCCCAGCAGAAAGCTTTGCAGGAGCTGAAACTCGAATCCCCAGAGCTCTACACTGAGGCCATCAAGCGGGACCCCAGATTGTTCCCCTTTGAGAAGGAAGGGCCACATTACACACCACCAGTCTCTGACTACCAGCCCCCTGAAGGCAGGTACAATGACATCACCAAGGTGTACACACAGGTAGAATTCAAGAGATAGAAGTGAAGTCAGGGGTCCTCAGAACATAATCCCCTCCAGGAGTCAGAATGGCCAGAGCTGAAGTTTGCTGTCCGAAAGATCAGACAAGCTGGTAATAAATCAAAGTTTAATCAAAAGTGTCTTTGTCTTGTGTTATAATCAAAAGTAAGTCATGTATGGATGGACGGGAGTGAGAAGTGGTGTCCCTCTGCCAAATACTGGAAAGTGGGTGACAAAGACATCAATTCCTACCCTCCAGGGGTAACAGATACTGGCAAAAAGGAAAATTTCCACTTACAGGAGGCATAAAATAACCCAAAGGAGTGCAAGTGAAGAATGGGCAGGATTTTCGTGATCTGGGAAAGTGTGCTAAGAAAAATGGGGCTTTCCCAGGAGGACAGAGGAAGGAGACATCTTTGGGGTTTAACCTGGGCAGGAAAGCTTTAGATGGCAGAGCAAGCCAGGGACACAGAAGGTTGAGGCCTGGCTGAAGCAGAGGGCTCACAGTGTTTATTACTTGTGTTAGTCTGCAGTAATCAGTGTATTAGTCTGCTCAGGCTGCCATAACAAAGTATCACAGACTGGGTGATGGTGGTGGGGTTTGAACCCAGGGCCTCATGCATGCTAGGCAGAGTATGGGGTATAACTCTACCCATGAATTAACCCAAGCCCCTAATAATCTAACTTCTTATTTAAATGTTCCCATTTCTCATTTGCAGTAATAGTTCAGAAATCAAAATTTGTCTCAGGTTGTAATACTGTAAGCTAGTAAGAAGTAGGCACTGTTTTTACACTGAACCTTTACTGTTATGGGTAGCGCTGTCCCAACCAAACTTCCTGTGTTGAAGTGCTTAATCCCCAGTACCTCAGAATATGAATGTATTAGAAGTATAGTCCTTAAAGAGGAAGTTAAAGTACAGTCATTAGGGTGGAACCTATGTGAGTATGATGGGTACCCTAATAAGAGATTATTAGACTGAGGAGAACTGTATGAAGACAGGGAGAAGGCAGCTATCTGCAAACCAGGCAGAGGCCTTAGAAGGAATTCTAGAAATAAGCCAGGCTTACATAAATTTCTGGTGTTTAAGCCACCCAGTTTGATATGTTATTGTGGCAGTCTGAGCAGACTTACTTCCTTTCCTTTCTCTTCTTTCTTTCCTTTCTTTCAGCACTGATGACTGAACACAAGACCTTCCTTGTATACACTAGGCAAGTGTTCCACCACTGAGCTGCATCCCCAGCCTCACTTGTATTTGTTGTTTAATGTTTGTTGTTCCCCTAAACTGCAACAGAGACTCTTTGAAAGCAAATTATCAGTTTAAGACTGACATTGGCTGGCAATGTAGGTTAGTGGTAGAGTCTAGTTATATGTGAGGCCCTGGGAGTGAACACACGAGGGATATAGGAACATTCCATCCAGAGAGATCATCTAGTGATGTGGAACTTGTTCTGCAGCAAAGGCAGGCAAAATGTAACTGGCAGAGGAAAGACCTGAATGCTCAGATAGAAAACAGCAAGAAGCACTTCTTGGCTGTGTGTGCAGCTTTCATAGAGCTCTGCCAGCAGGTGACAGAGGGCATGGCTATAGGGGAGAGAGCCTCTTGTTGACTGTTTGGAGCTGGCTCCCCCAGCCTTTACTTACATGTCCCACCCCGACCCCAGCGACTCCAGTGTAGCTATTGTAGCTCCAAGCATCATATCCAGACTGCAAAATTCAGATGTTTCTTTCCTATGTTTTACAAGTAAGAAAAATTCTTGTAGATCTTTAGCAGACTTCTCTCTTCTCACTGGTTGTAAATGCTCATTATTAACCAACCACAGCATTCTGAAGACTCACTGCATAGCTTAGACACATGAAGGATGACCCCTCTGGGTGGAGAAACCTTGACTCTTTTTTATACTCTCCCCTGCTCTTGAGATCCCATGAACATATAAGCCCCCTTTATGCATAGCAACGCTGGAGAGAACATCTTATTCTTACTCTGAAGTGATCAATTTTTTTATTTTTTTTGAGACAAGGTCACACTATGTAGTTCAGGCTAGCTTTGAATGCACTATGTATCCTAGGCTAGCCTTGAACTCACAGCAATCCTCCTGCCTCAGCCTCCTGAGTGCTGGGATTACATGTATGAGCCACCAGGCCTGACAAGTGATCAATAATTTTGCCCCAAAGAACAAACTGAAAGATACTCAAATCCACTGCCTGTGGCCAGAAAGCAGGCAAGGCAGGTAGTTAGCATGCAGGATTGGCCTTCAGCATCATATTTGATACCTGCTATGCAGCCATGCTAGCCATCTTGTTAGTAATAGAGCCCTCTACAAGAGCTAGTGTTCTTTGTGGTTCACATATATTTTTAAGACACCTAAGGGGAATAAATACAAAAATCTAATGCTGTCTGAACATGACATTGTTAGATATGAAGTCTAACACATGTGGATTTTTCAACTTTTATTTGGAATCAAACATGTGAAATAGTTTTTGATACATAATCAGGGGAAATTCTGAGGGAAAGAGACCTAAATCCCATGTGCTTCAGGCTTGGTTTTCTTTTGCTCTTTTTTTCTTTCTTTGCTGAGGATGGAAGCCATGGGCTTATACATACTAGGCAAACTCTCTACCACTGAGCCATACCCCTAGCCCTTTGGGCGTGGATTTTTAAAAATATTTTATTAGTACATATTTGCAGTGCATAGTGATTAGAGTCATCATGTAACATCGTGAACATGTATATAACTCATCTTAATTCTTTTTACTTCTTCCCCTCCCTTCCTTCCCTCCTCCCCCCCATCTCTTTCTGGGCTTGGATTTCTTAAGCCAAGACTCCATGAAAGCTTATAAAGCTGTGTTTTTTGGTTTGGTTTTTTTGTTTTCTGCAGTATTGAGGGGAATGAACCCAAGACCTCCACACTGAGCTACATCCCCAAGCCTTTTAAAAATTTTTTATTTTGAGACAGGGTCTCACTAAATTGCTAATTTGTCCAGGCTGGAATTGAATTTGTAATCCTCCTGCCTCAGCCTCCCAGAGTGTTGTGATTATAGTCATGTACAACCATCCCCAGCTAGGTTGTATGTTTCTTAAAAACTGGAGTCTCACCAGGCAAGGTGGCACATGCTTGAGATTGCAGAATTTGGAAGGCTAAGGCAGGAGTTTGAAACCAATGTGGCTACGCACTGAGTTCCAGGCTGGCCTGGACCATTCAGCTAGACACTGTCTCAAAGAACCAAAGAAAAATACCAAAACAAAAAAACCCTGAGTTTCTAAGGGCCTTGTTGGAAACCTTTGGTGAAGTGTGCTGGGGCAGAGGGGCAGTGAGGCCTGTCTGCTTGGCATGCTCCATCTATCTCTGCAATGCACCTGATCAGAGTGTGAACTCCCTGTTTGGATGCTGGGGCTGGCAATATATGGTAGTCACCAAGCCTGGGATGTGATGACCTGTTTCCCCAGGACAGGAAGAGGTGTTCACAGCAGCACAGATCTTTTGCCACCTCGTTCTGACCCAGTCACATTTTCATGCAGGTCAGAGTTACCCCTCAGGACTATGAGAGATCTGAGCCAGCCTGACCTGGCTGTTCACAGGTACCTGCCACAACACTTGGTTTCCTGGAAGCTGTGAAGTAGGCTCAGTTGTCTCTCAGAGACTTGTAGTGGTGCCCTGATGCAGATAAGGGGTGGGCAGGTACAGCTGGAGATGTACTGCTCTGTGTTTCAGGCCAGGCAGGAGCTTACAGGGACCCACTAGACTGGGATGGTCATAGCCCCACTTGCAGCAGACTTGAGGAAGCCACACAGGTCAAGGGCAGGGGTGCTCGTCACTTGTCCTTCTCTTGTAGAGGGAGGTGCCAGTCTGCAGGGGGACTCTGCCTCAGGGCCCACACCAGGGTGTGCTTCCGTGCAGCTTGCACACGTGCCCGCTCGCTCTCACACAGGGATTGCTGTGCAAATGAAACTCTCGTTACTTTCTGGCTCACCGCTTGATCCCAGGGCCCCCAGCACCCCCTGTACTGCCCTCTTCCTCAGCACCTTGCAGAACACGGATGGCTCAACAGGACTGTATGGTACATACTGCTCCACAGTTCAGCTGCTTCTGCTTAATATACCTTGAGGATTGTTCCATACTAGCACACAAACCCAATCATTTTTTCCTCACAAAGTTGTGTGAAAAATTACTGTGTAAATCAGGATAATTTCAGGAATTTCCAGACATCTTTTCCTTATGACCTGATGGCTTTAGCTGGCCTGGTGAGTCTGGAGCAAACTTAACTACCATGTGTAAGGCTGGGGCGCCGAGTAAGGGTAACAATAGTAAGAATGAACAGCTATGGGGACAAACAAGAGGCTAGACCATCCCTAATGGGGCTGTGTATAACAAGTGCTCCTCAGTCTACCACCTTAACTCAGCCACTGACCTCAAGACAGACACAACACAGTGTATAATAAGGTGACCTTGGCTGTGGGCTCTTGGTAGGTCAGTGGTTACGTGGGTTTTTTTTACACATATAATTTTTTTTTTTTTTTGAGACAGGGTCTCACTATATGTTCAGGCTTGCCTTGAACTCACTATGTAGCCCAGGCTGGCCTGGAACTCACAGTGTATGGCTCCTACCTCAGCCTCCTGAGTGCTGGGATTATACATGTGTGCCACCATGCCTGGCAATTAATTTGTTTATTAAATTTTTTTATTCCCCAGCACTGGGGATAGAACCCAGGACCTTCACTGTGAGCTACATCCTCAGTGTTTTTTGATTTTGTTTTTATTTTTCAGATAGGGTCTTGAAAAGTTGCCCTGGTTGGCCTCTAACTCCTAATCCTCTTTCTTCAGCCTCCCAGAGTGCTGTACTTAATTACAAGGGCACACTGCCATGCCTACCAATTGTCTACTTATCTTTTTTCTTTTTCTTTTTTTGGGCAGTACTGGAGTTTAAACTCAGGACCTTAAGCATGCTAGGTAAATGTCCTATCACTGAGCTATACCCCAGTCCTATCTATTTATCTTTGTCTAAGCTCTTTTTGTTTGTTTTGCTTTGTTTTGCTTGTTTTTTGAGAAAGGGTCTTGCTATTTAGTTGAGGCTGGTCTTATGAACTTGTGGTGATCCAACTGCTTCAGCTTCTTAAGTGCTAGGGTTACAGACAAGTGCCACCATGTCTGGCTCAAATAAAAATTTGGGAGGAGAAGAGAAGGGGGCCACAAGAATTAGGAAGTGTTGTGTACATGTACTAACTCCTTACAATGAATGTAATCATGTGTACTGTAAACATCTACTAATAAAAATAAAAAATAAATAAACTTTTGTGGTGCTAGGGTTGGAAACTAGGCCCCTCTGCATGCTTTGTAAGCATTCTATCACTGAGTTACATCCCCAGCGCTTTATTTATTATTTTTTTTTTTTTGGTTTTTCTCCGGTACCGGGAACCCCAGTGCTTTAAATAAAATGTTTTTATTTAAAAAGGAATCAAGTTTGTAATCTCAGCACTTGGAAAGCAGAGGCAGGAGGACTTTGACAAGTTCCATTCCAGTCTGGGGTACATGGTGAATTCAGGTCAGCCTGAACTAGTGAGACCTTGTCTCGAAAAAAGAAAAATAAATAAATGCAAGCAATGGAGCCAGATGTTGCCGTACACACCTGTAATCTCAGCAGTTGGGAGGCTTAGTGAAATTTAGATCGCTTTCACTTTTTGTAGTGTCATAAACAGTGACACAATGAACATTTTCAACTTTTATCTGTGTACTGTTATCCAATCACTTAAGTAAGGTAAACTTCCAAAAGAAAACTTCAGGGTCAAAAGATATGCACTGGGAAGGCTGGGCATGGTGGTGCACGCCTGTAATCCCAGCACTTGAGAGGCTGAGGCAGGACTGTTGTGAGTTTGAGACCAGCCTGGGCTACAAAGTGAGCTCAAGGCTGGCCTGAGCTGCATATTGAGACCCTGTCTCAAAAAGACAAAAAAACAAAACAAAACGGTATGCATTGGATATAGAGGTAATCAGAAAACTGGACAATCCCACCAACACTGCAGGAGGATTGCTGTAAGTTTGAGGCCAGCCTGGGCTACATACTGTAGTGAGTCCAAAGCTAGCCTGAACTTCACCGTGAGACCCTGTCTTAAATAAAGCAAAACAGAATATTCACATACATTTAACAATGCTGACACTCCGGGATGATCCTGTTGGTTCCCCTTTCTTGTTTCCTGGCACTCCCCTGCCATTGTCTCTCTCCCCATCTCCTCTTCTCTTTTCCTACAGCAGCTCCAAGGCACCATAGCATTCTATAGTAGATTGCTGTACACTAGAGTTGCAGGAGAGCAGGCGCTCCATTCTCATCACTCTGGTGTCTCCAAGAGCATGATAAATACCTGCTGAATTTAGGGACCACATTCTTACTGGTCTCTCTGCTCCTCTATAATAAACTGTCCACACCCTGGTAGCCAAACTGATCTTTTAAAGATATAAGTCAAAGTATGTTTCCCAATACACTTTAGGCTAAATGTTAGACTCTACTTACTCTTCATCGAGACTCACAGGTCACACTGGTATTTCTCCACCCTCACTCCCTGCTCTCTACAGCCCATTCTCTCTGTACAACGGGGACTTAGGCCTTTTGCCTTTTCCTCAGTCGTGTCACTGGGGCTGCATGAGGGCTGTCTCCTAGTCATTCAGGACCAGCAATATCATATTCTGTAAGAGCCAACTGAAATGAACACCCCAGCACTGGAAAGTCGGCTCTCTGTTTCTCCATAAAACACTCTACATCTCTCTCCTTACTCTTTCCCTCTTTGTTTTTATTTTTTATTTTTTGGTACCGGGAATCGAACTCAGGACCTTGCACTTGCCAGGCAGGCGCTTGTGCCACTGAGCTATATCCCCGGCCCTCCCTCTTTGTTTTTAATGTCGTCTCAAAGTCCCGTGGATATACTAATTTAGAGTATTTCTCAAAAGAAAGGACGCAAAAAGGGGAGGATACCGGTGCACCTACGTTTCCCCAACCTCCCTCGCGGCGCACCTGGGCCTCGGCGCTACGACGCTCCTCCCAGTCGCGGCAGCTGGCCAGGTCGCGCAGCCACTGCTCGCAAGCGGGCCGCTTGCCGTGGACGTAGTAGTGGTGCAGGAAGTGTCCGGCGCTGCGGCAGAGCTTCCACTCGGCGCGGTAGGTCTCGCAGGGCCGCGGCGGCTGCGGCGAAAGACGATGTCTGAGTGGGCCCGGCGCCGCGCTCCACCTCCCCGGTTCGGTCCCACCTCCACCCCCGGGGAGGAACCAGTTAATCTTGGTCTGCCTGGATGCCCGTGCAACCTTAGTGCCAACCACACTCACCCGCCAGCTGCCACTGTCTGCCATGTCAAGAATACCGCCGATCCCCGCCCCCCTACCCCAGCAGCCAATGAAAATTGAAGAAAGCTGTCTCTGTATGAGTGACAGACAAAATAACCAACAAACTCCTAGATATCGCAACTAAATTCTCATTCACTTCCTCAAGAAGAGCCAATAAACAGAATATAGGTCTGAACAAAGCAGCCAGTAACAACCAAAGGAGATGCCAGGCAGGGAGGGACGAGGCAGGGCCGGACAGCAAGTTCCCAAGGTCCGAAGGCTTGGATCTGGGCTGGAGCGACACTATGATAGCATCCATCTATCTGGTGCCTGGCTGGCGTCCTAGGCTGCGCAGTTGCGTGGTTAGCTGTCTGTGAAACCCTATGGCTCAGGTCACTTCTTTCCAGCAGCTTTTGTTATCTTTTGAAATCTCAATGACCTGGTTCACTGTTGTAAGCATACACTGAGGATCAACTCAAGGCAGTGAACTTGGGAGGTATATAGCTACAGTAGTGTCCCCTGAGTGTCTCCTCAGGGCAGAGGTGAACTCACAAAATAACCGGGTTTGACTGAGCGTGATGTGTGTGCTGGGGACCGGTGGGTGGGGCTAGGGCGTGTGAGAGCTCCCCAAGAAACCTAGGCTGGAAGTGGAAGCTGAGAAGTGTTCCTAGCAGAGGCAATGGAAGTAAAGGTAGCTGCAGAAAGGACATTAGAATACTTACCCAGTGGTTTTCCGAAGGAAATCAAATCATCTGCGGGGGCGGGGGGTGCTTACAAAGCAGTTGCTGGACTATTCTAGCAATGACAGTGAGTTAGGCTCCCTGAAGGTGGGAAAGAAAGCTGCACTTTTATTAGGGGTCTTGTAAGTGTTGAAGTAGCTGGCTCACTCACCAAGTTTGGAGAAAACACTAAGTGGATTCTATAACAAGTGCAGCAGTTAACAGCCAAGGTGAATGCTCCAGGTGACCACACTGACATTGGAAGGCCCTAACTGACACCAGAATGCCCAACAATAGGGTCCACTCCTGTCCCGGCCAGGAGTACACCTCCAGCAAAGGACTTCCACTGCATACACAGGTGTTGCTTAGGGAAGAGAAAAACCAAGGTCCCAAGCCTATAGCAACTTCATTATATATAAAATGACAATTTTTTAGTCAATGTGATGCTGCAAATAGAGGCTACCTACTTGCCAAGGAGGGCTTTTATCTCTGCTAGTGAAACCGAAACTAAGCAGAGAGACTGGTCCTTATCATGCTGCTTCATTCCTTCCAAAAGCCCATCCATCACCAGAGATGACTATTTGTGCTGCTTAGCCCTGAACATCATGAAATTCATGGGTGGTCCTCATGAAGGACAAGTTGGCAGATCCTGGGCTGCCAATCTGGAAAGAAAACCCTCCCTAAATTTTGAAGAGGAGCCCTGCCTAGAGTGGGAGCCTTGTGTCCACAAGGGGACAAATTCCGGTCCACAGGGAGACCTTCTGAGCCTGACTATCCTTATTCTAGGGGTCAGGGAGTTCATTTGTCCCTATATTTTCCAGAAGCCCCAGAGGAGGAGTTTTGTAACCATGTGATGGAATATGGCACACCTACAAGTAGGTTTTCCTCTAACTTCGGGTCAGTGACCCAACCACCAATGTATTAATATCTAAAAAATTTAGAGGTGATCTATGTTTTAATCATTGCCTGTTTTTACTTGAAATTCTTGACTCAGAATTATTCTCAAAGAAAAAAATTTAAAATAACTGGATTAATAGGCTAGACAGTCTCTCAGAGAAAGTGAAGACCTGAGGCTAAATTAAAACTAATCAAAACATTGGGGCTGGGGAGCAGCTTAGTGGTAGAAGGCATGTTTAGGACTCACAAGGCCCTGGGTTAAATCCCAGAAAATGAATGAATGAATTAATTAATGAATAAATAAATAAATAAGACAAAAAGACAAGCCAGCAGAACCTTGGAAAATTTAATAAATTAAAATTGAAAATTGCAAAGTGGGGGTAGGGAAGCAGAGACACATCTTTAGCATTTATTCATTCTAAAATTTACATTTGGCTTTATCATGGAGTTGTTTTATTCTAGAATAAGCTCATAAAGAGCCAGTTATTTCCATATGAAATCAAAATAAAGTGTGATCTCAATTGGATAGGGTTTCCTTTTGAGGAAAGGTATTTCTGAAAACAATTACTATGTAAAATAAAATAGAAACACCCTTTCTCAAACACTTAAATAGCAGCCAGAGTAGAGTAGTGGGATAGGCACTATTTATAAAGCACATATCTATTTAAACTCCTTTTTTTTTCTAAGCCAAAGACAATGCCTTTGCAAATGACCTGGGAAAAGGGAAAATGAAGAGAAAGAACACCTTGAATGAGACGAATTCAATCACCTCCACTGGTTTGTTAGAAATTGAGGAACTCTGTTTTGCTGGAGCAGGAGGAAAGTCCTCGAGCAGAAAGAATAAAGTAGAAGGTGGCCACTTACAGGACATTAGAGATAGCTTTTTCCTTCCCAAAATCAAGCACACAACCATGTTCTGCTGCTCCACGTCCAGGTCAAATTTGGTAATTCTTAGGTAACACTAAATAAACCCTTAAGTAACAGCATTCTCTTGATGATGGTCTCATCCATGTCAGACCCAGTAACTAAAACCCAGTATGTTGCAATTGATTCCTTTATTTTCCAATCAGCCAACAGTTTGGACTTAAGGCTTTCTTCCCTTTTTACGTAATGATTGTCCTTCTCCAGAGAAAGCAACGAATCTGCCTCCAGCTTCATCCTAGGTGTGAAGATAGAAACTATTTTCAGAAACTCTTTGGAGTTTACAATAAACACTTTATTTTGTGGACTTGTGTATCATTCACCCATTGTCTTTCCATATATAGCAAGAAAGGCCTTTGAAATATAAGTACAAATCATAATTTATTGTGCTGAGACACAAATGAGTCTTTTACTGCTTTTGTTTTCAGGTTGAATATACAAATGCTCCTTGACTTATGGAGGGGTTATGTCCTGATATATTCATTTTAAACTGGAAATATCATTAAGTTGAAAATGCACGATCTGGGATATAGCTCAGTGGCACAGTACCTGGCAAACACAAGGTAGTGAGTTCAATTCCCGGTACCAGGAAAAAAAAAAAAGGAAAATGCATTCATTCATTCATTCATTCATTTATTGTCTTTTTGAGACAAGGTCTTGCTTTGCAGTTCAGGCTGGCCTTGAGCTCACTTTGTAGCCCAGGCTGGTCTCGAACTTGCAATGATCCTCCTGCCTCAGCCTCAGTGTTGGGATTACAGGCGTGCGCCACCGCGCCCAGCTGGAAAATGCATTTAATAGCTGGGCATAAAGCAGGAGGATTGCCCTGAGTTTGAGGCCAGTCTGGGCTATATAGTAAACTCAAGGCCATCCTGAACTATATGGCAAGACCCTGTCTCAAAAAAAAATCCAAAATACACAACAACAAGAAAATACATTTAATACACCCAACCTATCAAACATGGTAGCTTAGCAACACAGCATACCATCCAGCATTGGTTGTTTCCCTTTTTTACAGTATGGTTGATTGGGGGAGCTGTGATTCAATGCTGCCATCTAGCGAAGCAGAGAAGATTGCACTGAGTATCACTAGCCCAGAAAAGGATCAAACTTCCAAATTCTAAGTAGTTTCTAGTGAATATGCATTGTTTTTGTATTGTTATAAAGTAAAAAAATCCTAAGGTGAACCATGATGAGATCTTTTATATACCCTTTTATAGAGTAATACTTTTCAATATAAAAAATGTAAAGTATATCTTTCAAAGAAAAATCACCCATTATTTCATCATCCAAAAATAACACTTTCATTCACATTTACATATGTGCTTATATAAACTGTCTACCCACTTAATTTTGGAGCCTCAAGCCAATGAATTTATCTGGCATGCTCTAGAGGCTGCAGAGTATTCTGTTATATGGGACAGCCAGTCTTCTGCCAGTGGATATCCCTGTTACTTCTAAGTTGCAGTATTATACATTGGTGTGCAGCTTAATGTGTTTGTACACAGCTGATTTTTCCTAGTAGAATTTCTAGGTGAAACGGTGCACGTTAATCCCTTTGAAGCTTTTACTGATTTGTGGGTTACAGTATTGGGGGATTATATCCAGGACTTTTGCACTGAGCTATACCCCACCTAGCCCTTTTTATTTTTTTAATTTTTAATCAATTAATTACTTTGAGACAGGGTCTCTTTATGTAGTCCAGGATGGCTTTGAACTCACTATACAGCTCAGGCTGGCCTCAAACTCAGACATCTTCTTGCCTCAGCCTCCTGAGTGTTAGGATTACAGGTGTGGACCACATGCCCAGCTTATTATTATCAGGAATTAGAGCCTGGCTGAGGACATATCTCTCCCCAAGGTTCCTCCCTTCTCTCTTGTTTTCTGGCTGCCATGATGTGAGCAGCTTTTCCTCCCCCTTGTCCCTCTGCTATGCCATTTCTGCCTTGAAGCTTGTGGATTATGAACTGAACCTTGAACCAAAATAAGCCTTTCTTCTTTTAAGTTTTGTGTGGGTTATTTTGTCCTAGGGACAAGAAAGTGACTAAGACACTAAGGCCTCAAGTCTGAGTCTGCCAAAAGCCAGGCTGTAACTGGCGAAGTCCTAGACAGGGGCTTACAGAGGTGCCAAAGGGTGAAGCCTGATTAGAGGACCACATTTGTTTCTTGAGGCATGGAAGTTCCCCAACACTTGTGTCAGTCTGAGGAATATTAATGCTGCCTGAAGCAGCTGTAGATGGTGCTTAGGTATTAGACATAGACAGCACTGCAATCTTTGTTCCTAACTATCTCAAATGCTAGAGAGCAAGAGTCCAGTTGTCAGGAGGGCGAGTTGCCAGGGACTGGTTGTCTGGCAGCCCATGTGGAATAGGATGTAGCACATCCGCCCTCTGCCTGTTTCAGATGGGCTGCCAGACTACTCATGGATCCCCAAGCATCTAATCTTTTAAGAGAAGGAACGAGAAAAGTAGTAGATCTGAAAATTGTGGGTGTTCTAAAAACATTCATTATACTTAGGTGATTGTGTCTCAGCTTTATGACCAAAGATAGCAACCTGGAATGAGTTCCCACATGGTGGACACTTCCCTTAGCCAACTGCTATTCCTGCTCCTGTGACAGGACTGCGTGCCCAGTCAAAGGAGGCCTGCTATTTGGATGTCTAACTGAAGGTCACTTCCAGAGTTTTGTGGCACTGAAGTGGGATATACAGTGGTCAGGAGCTTTACATATGCAGTTTACATTGTACAAGTGCAGACAGACCAAAGCATCCTCTTCACAGGGTTGTTTCGGTGATTAGAGCTGTTACACATAGAACACTTAGCAAGGTACCTAGCAAGGCAACCTTTGTCAACCAGTATTGTGCTGATCACCATGGCTAGGCGATGCCAAAGTGTGGCAATAATGGTAGACAGGCACTTAAATCCCACTGCTTTTCACTGCCCTTGTGGTTTGGGCAAGCTGTTGTCAGAAGCAAGTGTGACGTCACCCAGAACAAGCATCCAACAATCTTTACACCACACCCTGACTACTGCATGGGGGCCAAACACCTGCTGGGACTGGGCAAAAGGCCTCAGTATTCATGCCTGCAGGATGCTCGGCCCTCACCTTCTCCTTTACCATGACCATCCTGCTTGGCTAGCAGGTGCTGTCCAGAGATTGCTAAAAGAAAGCAAAGAGAAGATAAAGCCCACATAGGGCACCCAGTTCTTTAACTGACAGAGCCTAAAGTGGCTCCTGACTCCAAGATGCCAAGCCTAAGCCTATGGAGGTCCACACGGGCTCTAAACAAGCAGCTGGCCATTAAGGAGAGGAAGGTTCCAGGAATGGGGAAAATATAACAAAAGCCTCTTATTCAGAATAATAACAACCTCAGTCACCACTAGAACTCACCTCTTCAACTTTTTTGACGAGTGGACGTGAATTTCTGATGAAAGTGATCTTACCAAGTTTAAATTCGTAATTAGGAATTCCTCTGTGAAGAAGACACAGAGAAATGTTAATTTTTCAGGAAGAAAGGGTTAAAATTTGCTTTTGATAATCAGAAAGAGCAAACATAAGACAAGTGTTCTCTTGGTAACCCTTTCTAGGAAATACTGCTGCATCCCAACCTAGGTCTGTCCAGCCCTTGGGTGCTTTCCAGCATTCTCCTAGCAGAGAACCAGGACAAAAATGGTCCTAATTTAGCATAAATACTGGGTGTGGTAGATGACCTTGACCGTAGTAACGGATCATCTCAAACCTCACAAATCCTTCTGCAATGGTCATACTGAACTCTTTTAGAGACCAGGTAAAAGAACCCATCTCTAGCATTCATCTTCTGCTCACACATAGTAGACAGACAGCTGAGTCATCTTATCTGCTCCCACTGTGAGAGCCACCAAAGGAAGGGTCTGTTGAGTCACTAGAAACAGACCTGGAGACCAGATGCGGATTTGAGTTCATTCAGTAGCCTGCTGGACCAGGCTTTGCCTCCTCAGGGGGCTGTCTCAGACTCTCCTTAGACAATAACAAAACATCTGGTAGAGGCAGAGCCAGGACCAACCTACCTTTTAATGTCCCCAGGCTTGATTGGGGAAGGACTGGGTTCAACTCCTTTCTTCTTTCCATCCAGTCTATTCCCAGAACCTGAGAAGGCCTAAACAGAGAAGTAGGAGTCATATACTGAGCCCTGAGATGGAGCACAGATATGTCCTTTCCTCAGAGACTGCTGTAGGGATATCACCTGAAAGTGCTGCCAAGACACTGTGAGGACTAAAGCCTTGCTCTCCCATTGCTGGAATCTTGGCAGACAATTTCTCTCCACCTAGCTTGCAGAGTACTGCTGGAACCTGCAAGAGCCATCTTACCAGGGAAGCCATCAGCCAGTGATGAGTTGAAAGGTCTAGCCCTGGCCTTTGTAGGATCTATCTAGCTCAAGCCCCTGTAGGTAGACTAAGGCCTCTGCCTCTAGGCTTGGCTTCCTGAATAACCAGTCACAATCCCTCCACTGCCTCTTAGTACCCCAACACCCACACACAAACCATCTCCACCTGCTTCCCAAGTAGCCTAACTGGGTCCGAATGGTCACATTTGCAGCTTACTTTCAGCTCAGGCTGGCCTTGAGCTTACTTTGTAGCCCAGGCTGGTCTTGAACCCACAAGGATCCTCCTGCCTCAGCCTCCTGAGTGCTGGGATTACAGGTGTGCACCACCACGCCCAGTTCAACCTTGTTTTTATATTTCTCTAGATTAAGTCAGATTTGAAGAACTTGATTTTTCCAGCTTACACTGGTTAAATTTTGTAAATCTAGAAATGGAGCTGTTGGAATTTCAAGAAAGCTCTATCTGGAAAAAGTAAATTCTATGACTTGCATGCAACCCTTAAGAAAATAAAAATAGTGTGTGAAGGAATGACAAAGGACAACACAGTTATTCTGAAAATTAAATCCTTAAAGTGTGGAATTCTCTGACAAATAACTTTAAGTCAATGAAAGCACTTAGGATTGCTTATCTTGCTTTGTTTGGATCATCTTACACTTGTAAGCAGCTGTTTTCAGCTTTGAATTGTATCAAATCTGCTAAAAGAAACAGACTAACAGACAACCTGAGTGCTGTATATGTTGCTTTCACACTAATGAATTGTAAGCCAAGATTGGAGAAATTATCAGCATGCATACAACCACAAAGATCACATTAATTGTGCAAAAGCATGCCAAATGCAAACTTTCACCTTTTAATAAAAAGGTGTTTGTATCATTGAGAGCTCTGTCATTATGCTTTTAAGACAAAAGATGTTAATGTATGAGTTGTTTTTTCTTAACTAAAACCTTAGTATTCAGGTTTAATTGCAGTGTTGGCACTCTGTGATAAATAAGTGGGTTTGGGGTTGCAGTTTGGACACACAGTCTTTAAAAGGTTCACCATCACTGACCTAAAAGCAGGGTATTCAAGTCTGTCATACTAGTTTAAGTTTTTGGTAGGGTAGAAATTTTTAAAAAGAATACGAAAAACTTGGGGTTGCCATATAGGGTTGCTAGGATTGTGGCAGAAAATGCGTGTATAAAAGGATTTGGTAATTAAGCAAGTGCCTAATTAATATGTGCATGGGTACCCAGAGCCCAACCCTGCTGATGTCCACAAAACGTCACAGAGAATAGCCTGCAGTGAATGTCCTGGTTCAAGGGAGCACAGAGTAAGATGTATAGCCTGGTACTCACACGGAAGCCCAGCTCTCCAGCATAGCCACTGTGGTCAGCTTCACTTTCCTGAAGGGAAGACAGAAAACAAGAAGTAAGCTTCCGCAGGGACATCTAGCTTTTCTCTCAGTGTCTAGTTTCTTTTGCTGTCCAGCCCTCCAATTAGGATATACTGTCCCTCAAGGGTAGTGGGAAGAGAAACTGGAAATGTAAAGATACCAACCCCAGGCAAGGCCAAGCAAAAAGAAGCACTGGAACAAAAAAACAAGAGGCAAAGTCTGATATAGGTTGGAATGGCCTCCAAAGAAACCACTTACTGTTGACTCCTCATGTTGGACTTGTCTTTCAGGTTCTTTGTAGCCCAGAGGAGCATCAAAATCCACCTGCATTTCTCAGATAAAAGGTAAAATTTTGAGACATGCCATATTTAGCTCTTTGACTATTTTGAGACAACTATAAATTTACATAGGTCTAAGAAATGATACTGAGAGATGCCTGACATACTTTTGGCAATGATGACACTTTACAAGTTACTGCAGGACAACAACATTGGCAAATATTGCTCTTATATATAGTGCTCCCAGTTTATGTATGCACGTATGGGTGGGGGGGTTGTGTGTTTGTATACATGCATGCATGCATAATTAGTTCTATTTAATTTTAAGTTCTATTTAATATTCTATTTAATTTTATCACCATGCAAGACTGTGTATCCACCACCACCTTGAAGAGACTGAACAGTTCCACTACACAAGGATCCCCTGTGTCCCTGGCAACCACTAATCTGTCTTTCACATCTGAAGTGCTGAAATTTTAAGAACGTCACATAAAGGAAAGCAACCCCATATGCAGCTTTTTGCTCAGATTAGGATATATGCACCAGCAATTTGCTCTCACTCAGGAGGCTTCCTTCTTTTTTTTTTTTTTTGGTTTTTTTGAAACTGGGTCTTGCTTTGTTGTGCAGGCTAGCCTTGAACTTACCATAAAGCCCAGACTGGCCTCAAACTCTCAGTGACCTTCCTGCTTCAGCCTCCTGAATGCTGGAATCACAAGAGTGTACTATCACACCTGGCTCTCCTTAGGTCTTAAGAATATTCATTTTTTGGTAGGTCTGAGCTGACTGTAAATTCAGTCAGCTCTGCGCTGGTGGCAAAGTCTCCCAACTCTACTCCTTGGTATGGTTTGCTAGGTAAATGGTCTCCTCACGATGTTCTGACAGCATCTTCCTCCCAAAGTAATCCCAGGCACTGTGGGACAATCTTTTGGGGCCCTGGGCTGAGCCCAGTGAAACTATCAAAATCTACTCACGTTCATGTCACACTCAATGATGGACACGGCCTTGTCAGGTTTGGTTTCCATCACCCGTAATTCATAGATCTGCAGGAAGAACACATAAATGAGTTGGATAGTTTCGAGGCTGCACCAGGAGCTGGCAACATCCGCTTACTAGGACTTCCTACTTGGCATCTCTTCCTTCAGCAGTACTGTTCAAGGGTAGGCTGCCTTCGTGTTCACTGCTGTGGGGATATCATTCCTCATATACGGTCTATGCATTGTAATGCAAAAGATACTACCTTTTACCCAGAAAGTTTGCTTCTAAGTACTAATTAGCTAAGTACCCCAAGGGGAAAATTCTAAGAATGTTCACTGCATCATTGCTAATAATAATGTATATCCAAAATGCCTGTCAATAGATTAACATTAAGAATAATAACACAGCCAGGCATGCTGGTGGACACCTGTAGGCCCACCACTTGTGTCGCTGAGGCACCAGGATCACCATGAGTTTGAGGCCAGCCTGGACTACATAGTGAGTTCAAGGCCAGCCTGGGCTACACAGTAGGACTCTGCCTCAAAGAAAACAAAAAAGACAAACAAATAAGCAATCACCCAAGAAACCACAACATGAAGCTCTCTATAATTAATTGTAAAAGCTTAAAATATTCAGTTATGCTAGGAACAAAAAAAGTATAGTTTTGTATATATATAAAACATGTATATATAAAAGTTATGATTTGAAACCCATAAACCTGGAAAGTACAGATTATCAGTATCAGGAGTAAACTGCCAGAGAAGAAGCTAGATCCCTACATTGATTCAAATGAATAATTGGCCTCTAGACTCTACAAGGTTGCCTCAGGTTGTAGGGGCTCCAGGGAGGAGGAATCAGGGAAGGAGCACTGGTCTCAGGAAGACAGGTTAAGCCAGAAGGTTGGCACTGGTAGCAGCTCCATGAGGTCAACTGTTAACTAAGAATGTGCCTCACAGTAGATGAGGCACCCCCACTGCTGTGCCCACACTTACAGTAGTCAGCCTAGTGGCAGAATTTCCAATTATCCATTCTCCTTCAGCTATGTTTCCACAGATAACAGGAAAGTAGACACTTACTTGAATTTTGTGGGACCTCATCTGGTATTTCATTTTATAGCTAACTTGTCTAGAATCAGACATCTAAGAAACATGGAATCATGAATGAACATGAGGTATTTAGACCCAAAAGACCTATGTCAGGATGGGCTAAGTCCAGAGGATCTGCTAAGGGAAAATGTGGGCTCCCAGGAGGAGAGGTAACCCAAGGAGGTACTACCCCCAGGCAGAGCCAGGCTCTGCTTCCAAGGTGCCCAACAGTATGCAATCCCTTGTAAAGGCCAGCTCCTTGAAGGCCTGCTTCCAAGGGAGGGAATCAGAAAGACAAGAACCTGATTGGTCTGTTTCTGTGTCCTGATAGAATAGCAAAGGGCTTAGCTTAGATTATAGGTACAATGAAGACTTTTCTAACAGAGGCAGAATTGGCAGCACTGCCACTGTACACAGAAGTATGATTTATAAATACAACAACATTAAGCTTACTCATTTATAAATGCAACCAATCTTTGAAACACGGTTGCTGAGTGAATTAGGGCTCTAAATATGAATCTATGGAAAAAAATTTGGTTTTTTTTTTGTTTTGTTTTTGAGACAGGGTCTCATTGTATAGTTTAGGCTGCCTTTGAACTCAGTATGTAACCCAGGCTGGCTTCAAGCTCGCAGAGATCCTCCTCCTCAGCCTCCTGAGTGCTGAGATTACAGGCATGTGCTACCATACCTGGGCAGAAAGTTTTAAAACACAAACAAATAGTAATTACATGATGGGATCCAGTAATACTCTCCTTAAAAAGAAGCCCTATTCAAATAGCAAAATGGACAATGCAAGTGGCTCTTCTTAGGTAAAAGCTGTGCCAAGGGTGGTTTACATACCTTCTCATTGTAGTTGATGGCAATCACATCCCCAGTGGTCAGACAGGCAAAGTTTCGTAGTGCATTTTCTAATCTGTGGACACACTGTCAAGGCAACATGGCAAGATGCACACTCTATGTAATGAGTGTCTGTGAGAGGTTGGATGGTTACTCTCAGATAGACAGGGAGTATGTACTATGCTTGTACTAAAACACACAGCTTTGGCCTGTGGATGAGGCTGGGTAGTATAGTGCTAGAACACTGAAACAAATCTCTGAGTTCCATTCCCAGCACTGCAAAATAATTAATAAGAAAAACAAAGCCTTAATACAGTGGAACAATATTTTCCCTGGTGCTGCAAGGGAGTGTTCTGACTTTCACTTAAATATGGAGGTCAGTCTAAATTGAGCCCTAAAGCCCAGAACACTTGGCCTCTGAGATAAGAGATGGCTTCTTGCTTTACTTTTGCATGCTCTGGTACATACTCTGGTGTAAGTCTGCTACCTTCTGTGTTTTACACAGCTGGTTTCCTCCCAGCTGACAAAAGTGACACCTTTTCTCTCAAGTTTACCATGCTGCCAGAAACAGCTTCTGAAAATAACCCCTTAAGTCTAATTTGCAACGTGCAAAAATACAAAGATCAGAAGGCGCTATGGTCTTCTGGGGCAGAGGCAGGGGGCCCTTCTGGTCAGTGACAGTCAAACATCTTTAGGTAAGAGTTTTAAAGGAAAAGTTAAGAAGCTCTTCCCACAGGACATTCCTGCACTTGCAGGACAGGAAGCTTCCACCAAGGACTTCTCCATGGGAAGTGTGCTCAGCATGTCCCCAGGTCCAGGACCTGGCCAGTAGGGGGTCAATACAGCCACTGTGTCTAGGACATGGTCAGCAGAATTGATATAGCCTGTTCACATACAGAATCTGATGACTTGCAGCTTGTTGCTGACAATGGGCCTGGAGACAGCAGATGGAAAGGGAAGCAGCAGGCCTGGGTATGGTGAGGAGTTGGAGAGGGAGGCAGCTTTTTCCCTTTTCTTAATTTTCCATGTTTTTCAGTGTATTTTTTTAAGTGTGCATTTTAAAAAATAGAAAGGGCTGGGATGTAGTGACAGAGTATTTGCTTAGCATGCACAACACCCTGAGTTCAATACTGATAACAGTGCTTGCTATGCCATGCAGCCCAGACTAGCCTTGAATTTGTAATCCTCGTACCTAGCATATGCCACCATGTCCAACTTGTATTATGATCTGAACAAGTCAACTAAGCCATCAAACTAGATGTGCAGTTTACACACTGCACATCTCTCATCTACATTGGTGACTTCCTTACATATCAACATATATACCTGGCTTAAACTCTAAGGTGAACATTAAAAAAAAAAAAAAAAAAAAAATCACTAGAATCTAAAACCTTTTGCTTTCTCCATTTTTGTCTCCATTATGGAGACAAAAAATGGTTTGAAGTGAATAAGCCTAAGCCTGGGCATATAGTGGGGTTGATGGGTTGGCTCATGGCTGAGCTGAGGAACAAGGAGTCCATAGAGGGGCTGGGGATGAGAGGAGATGAGCGATCTCTCTTTCGACTGGATGTACTGTGCATTCTTTGCTTTGTGCTAGTTGGAAAAGTCAAACTGAAAAACAGGATTCCACTTTGGCTTCTACAAGGTGTCTGGAAAGTGACCACAGGAGGCCTATTGAATACTTACTGCATTTGGCCAAGGCTCAGAATGAGGAGGATGTTTTAGTTAAATACTTTTTTTTTTTTTTTTTTGAGACAGGGTCTCATCATGTAGTTCAGGCTGTTCTTGAATTCCATGTAGTCCAGGCTGGCCTTAAACTCACAGTGATCCTCCCACCTTAGCCTCCTCAGTCCTAGGATTACAGGTGTGTGCCACCTTGCCCAGCTAAATGCTATTATTCTTAAATTACAACTTCAATCACAAGTAACAGTGTGTCTCCCAAAGCAAGCACAGATTTAACAAAATGTCTGATGGTCGTTGAGCAACTCTTTTTTAAAATTTCAGTGCCAATGGGGATGGAAACCAGGGCCTCACACCTGCTGGGCAAATGCTCCACCACGAAGCTACATCCCCTGCCAAACCCTTCTTATTTCAAAAGGATACACTGCTTTGGGATTGGTGATGTCCAGGAAGTCTGGGCTTTGAGGCTGGAATTTGGAATATGTGGCCACTTGCAGGTTGACACTCTCCACCTGAACCAGGCCCCCTTCCTCCAACAGCAAATTCTGCATCATCTAAAAGGATTCAGAAGAAGAATTCTGCATGAAACTCCTAAGTGGCTATAATAGCTGCCATCTACCCATACACAAGGGGATAGGTAATTTCATTGCAATACAATGTCAAGGAGGAAAAAAACAAAAATCAAGTGACGGAAACATGTGGAGGAAAAAAGGCCAACAAAGGGGTTCTATAAGGGCTACTTAGGCTACTTCACTGTCAGGCCATGTGAACTGGCCACTACCTCCGGGCCTTCTGGAGTAAAACACTTCCCTTGGATGCTCAGCTCAACTCCTGGCTCCCAAGCTGACCCAAAAGCAGTTTCCAGGGCTCTGAGTAAACAGGGCTGCACTTAAGGTGGGATGATGACAGCACAAGGTGAGGGTGACTTTACATGGAACAGTCTGTCATGGCTGAGGCTGTGAGGTAGTTACAAGGTCCAAGATACATCTGCTACAGAGGGATATAAAAAAACTGATAGGCACCCTCACCTGCTTCTTAAACCATCCAGTAAGGCAGATGATGGCTGAGGAAGGAGATGGAATAAACAAGGCGTATGAAAACCTGGCAGGTGGTGAGCCAGGACACTATATTGTGGCCAAGTCTCAGGTCAGCATCAAGGAAAGAGGAGCCCTGTATATCCTGGAATGGGTTATTTACTTTTCTTACTTTAAACCTTTCTTTTATTTTTTTGGTACCAGGAATTGAACTCAGAACCTGCCAGGCAGGCACTTATGCCACTGAGCTATATCCCTGGCCCTTTAAACCTTCTTGAAGAGAATGTCAGACACTTACACTAGCTGAGAAAACCACAGAGTGAATCTCCACACACCCTGCCCTGACAAGTCATCATGGTAATCAAGATGAAGCCCAGTTTGTTTATCGATGCCAGAGCATTCCCCACCCCATCCCACACTGGACAGCCCCGAAGTAAAGCCCAGGCATCACATCCCTTTAGAATGCTACACTAGGAGCAGCAGTTAGGTGACTCAGTTCAAGGAAAAGGGGGCAGGAGGCCAGGGGGCAAATCAGAGGGGAAAGCTTGTTTAGAAAGAGGTGCATACCAAGAGCTATACCTGGAGGAAGACTGGCCCCACCCAGGAGTAAAGCATGAGAGTGAGTAGGCACTGGGAGGAGTCTGTGGAGGCCCTAAAACAGTAGTGCTGAAAGGTGCTCATCAGGATGGAAATAAAAGAAATGGAGGAGTGCTTGCTCCTCCAAATGCCAGATAGCCAGAGGCAATCATAGCAGGATGATAAAGCAGCTGGCTTTGACAACTGAGGGTTCTGTGACCTTGGGCAATGGAAGTGAGGAGAAAGCACAGGGCTCCTGTCGGGGAGCTGGCCAGGGCTACCCCTCATGAAGGGCCCTTGGACCCAGCCAAAGAAGACAGTCATCCCCCACAGTGGCATGAGCAAGGTTATTTCATGTAGGAAGGAAGAGACCTTTAGAACTTGAAATCACCTTTAATTTCGGGAAGAGGAAATGCCACTTTTGAAAGTATGGTGATCACCATGATAGCAACCAGTAGGAGGTGGCTGTGCTTCACAACACTGCTCTTGTGGCACTGGGGCCTCAGATGTGACAGTTGAATCACTTCTGTATGTTCCCAACCCTGCCCAGCCTACACAGGGGATTCCTGGCTCCTGACATAATTAAAGCATAGAGAAAAGGATACATGTTTTTCTCTGTGGGGTTCTCAAAGCTAAAGATGTCACAACTTGGGAGAGGGTGGGAAGAGGGGTGGGGAGAGAAGGGAAAAGGAAGCTACATGGTTCTCAAGGCCACCTATGTGGAACGGTCACCGCCTCAGGCTCCTACCTAAAAGGCTCACTTCGCTGAGCAAGCTTTGGAGGCTCTTTTGCCTTTGATGTCTAGGTGTGCAATGACATCCTTCAAGTCCATTAGACCCATGTGTCCACAGCCAAGTAGAATGTTTAAGGCATAGCAGAGTGCACTGTTTTAAATCCCCTCCTCTCATTGGACTATTCTTCTTGTGAGCAGGACTCTTAAGTGTGCATATACATGGTGGGATGGGGGGAGTCTCTATCTATGAAGCCTCCATCTTGTGAAAGGCAAAGGGTCACAAACTCTCCAGAGACCCTGGCAACCCCACTTACCCAGTGTGGGAGGTAGCAGATACCCTCATCAGCCACGAATTCCAGTACACCGCAGTGTGTCATGCGGTCAGAATTCTTATTGGTCAGTTTGAACAGCATGGGATAGGTAATGTTAAGTCGGCCTAAGAAGAACAAAGATGTTATGAGGTGTGGTTCAGGGTACCTTGAGGCACAGCTCCTGTGAAAGAGAAGCCCAGCTCATCCAACACTCTCCCTTGGAAGGAGCCTCCTCACTGCTCACACAGGCTTTGTTCCTCGCATCTGAGCATCTCCCCCCACCCCCGCAGCTCCTGCCTACCAACGAATTCTTTACTGCTCAAGGTGCTTGTGGTGCATCCCTGCTTGGAAGAACACAGAGATAGCTGAGAGAAGCTTGGAAATGTCTAGCGACTTAGTCATGTAGCTTTGATACCAACTTGACATTGTACAACCTGGGCAAGCACTCTGCCACTGAGCTATATCCCCTACCATGAAATCATAAATTTAAAAATAGGCTTGTATTTGTCAGTAACGTAAGTGCCAACCATGTGCTAGATAAAAATCTAGCACAAAAAATTTCAGATTAGGAAAATAAGGGAGAAAATAAATACATACACCCAGGCACTGCAGGTGCTACGGAAAGAGCAGGGTGGGAGGAAAGGCCTGGGCTCCTGCAGACCCAGTTCTCCAGGCCACTGGGCAGGCAGGCTAGGGTGGGAATCCAAGTAGAGTAGTCAGAATGAGCAAAGGCATGCAAAAGAAGAGTGCAGGCAGTTCATGGAAAGATAGACAACTGGGCAAAACAGGCTGAGAATGGATGTGGAAATGGTCAGGAATGAAAGGGGAGATTGGGATGATATCATGAAGGGCAAAACCTCGTGTCTGGGCCCAATAGGCAGTATGTGCTAAGCAAGGTCATGATAGTGTGTCCCCTTACTCCACTGGTCGATAAGGTGAGAGCTGCATGGAGGGCAGGAACTGGCAAAGAGGACCGCCAGCAGGCTACCTCAGAAGGTATAAGGGGACAAAAGGGAGGGGCTGTCGATGAGAGGTAGGAAACCCAGGGAACCAGGGCTCTGGGAGAGGTATTTGAGAAGGTACTGATGGTGGTACCCCAAGGATCCATCCCAGACCCTTGTTTAGTCTTCCAAGAAGTGTCCAGGAAGTATGATCATCATCCCCTTTTTATCCACAGGCAAGCTGAAGTATGCAGGTAAAGTGGCATGGCTCAAATTACACAGCTTGAGTAATGATGCTCTGATCCAAATGCAGGCTGTTGGCTTCAGTCTGAGGACTACTAAGCCCCTAGGAAGACTTGACCTTGTCAGGTTAGGCAAACATATCAACAGAAACCCATTTGACATCAGTGGGTAAAGTAGGTTCCTGGGCTCTCTCTAAAATTCTAATAAAGCAAAGCAAGTGAAGAGCTGGGGCAGGGCGCTCTAGAGAAGCCCAGGAAGCAGCACCTCACTATAGAGATACACCAGGGATGGGTGCCACCACTATATCAGTGACTGATGCCAGCAGCCCAAGAACCCAGGGACGAAGCCCTCTGTTCTTAGCGTACCTTCCAGCAAGCTGGAAGCTGACCCAATGCTGGCCTCAGGCTTCAGCCAAGGGTCCAAGACAAGTTGGAAGAGACTCTGATGTTCCTCAGTCCATGATTCCCAAACTGCAATGTGTGATATAGAAAAGTGCCTTGGAGCTCTTGCAATGCCCACACCAAACAGGAGTGACCCTGTATTTTGTAAATTAGGACTCCCTGTATGACCTTATTTGACAGAATCTATTACTTAAGAGATCTTAGTAACACATCTCTAACCTTAACCCCAATGATCCAGTCAGTAAGTCTCTTTTGGACACTTGTACCAAGGGTCACATCCACAGCCTGGTTCCTTTCAGCTCACCCTAAAAACAAGGCCCCTCTAGAGCATTGTTCTTTCTTTGCAATGACAGGTCTATGAGTATTACTACAGCTGTAATCCCCATGGCTCTATCCACCTGCTGCTGAGCCAAGGACTTGACAGGGTATGACCACAGCTCAAGGGTTGCCTCCCACTTCATGGCTGGAATCAGATGGGCTTGGTTTGTTTATGTTCATGCCACAACAGCTCCAATGCACAAGGGCTGGGATGTCTCTGGTTAAGGAAGACAACACTGAGGTCCAGGTAAGCCAAGTTGTTTATTTTTTTTGGCACTAGTAATTGAACTCAGGACCTTGCACTTGCCAGGCAGGCACTTCTGCCACTGAGCTGTATTTCCAGCCCCGAGCCAAGTTATTAATCTAGAGTCAGGTTGGACAAGATGCAAAAGCTAAGCACAGTGACCCTAGAGCCAGCACAGGTTCTCCACAAGCCACCACTATGTCCCATAGGAGGAATTCAAAGTAGAAACACATCCAAGTTTTAAAAGGCAAGATTGGGGCTATCCATTAGAGTTCTCCATATCTGCAGCATAGGGTTTCTTGGTTGCTCTCTTGAGATATGCGTTTGGGGGAAAGAGAGGAAATATGTGGCTGGGCCTTAGTTGTTGCTGTTAATAGATGAGAGCCTAGGAAGGGGAGAAGATGATGGCTCAATCTAACCTGCTCAGGATGCAGTGGCACACTGGGGGTGAGAAATGTGGGTACAAGGCTCAGGACAGATGTTTGGAGAGGAGAGAAGGAAGCCTTGCACTGTCCTCTTATGAACCAACCATCTTGTCCTCTAGAACAAAAGCCCATAAGCTCAGCCAACAGCACGAACTACATCAGCACTGTAAAGCACTTCATCCTGGTACCTTCATTTAAGTCTAAGAGATTCCTGAGACATGCTGGAGGTAGTTCAGAGAGAGGAACTCCCTTCATAAAGGATGGATTTGAAAGGTCCATGCAGTGGGGAAGTGGAGTGCTCACTGGCCTAGGCCTGCACAGTAGGCCACGACCACACATCACCTTGTCCCGGCACATATAACTGGTTCTCCCAGCCCAACATGTAACCTCCAGGGATGAATCTTGACTAGATGTGGACAAAGGTCACCTATGTGTGTCTACATGCACAGAAGAGCCTATGTTGATTTCCGGAGTCCATATTTATATTACAAAAGTTCTTAAGTTACTTGGAAAATACTTACTGAGTTGATCGAGGGCTGACGGTGGCATAATTACTGTGGAAAGAATATTTGAGAAATTTAAGAAGATAAAAACCAAAAAGATAGACCAGGGGCAAAGGGGTAGTTTCTTTTATATTTAAAAGAAGTTTTAGCTGGGCGTGGTGATGCATGCCTATAATCCCAGAACGCCTGTAATCCCATCACTTGGGAGGCTGAGGCAGAGTTCAGACCAGGCTGGGCTACAAAGTGAGCTCAAGGCCAGCCTGATCTGCATAGCAAGACTCTGTCTCAAAAAGACAAAACAAAAAAACAAAACAAATAAAAGAAGTTTTAAGCAATATTTTTAGGGTAGGCAGAATTTCATAATGGTCTTTCTGAACGAATCTTACTTAAATGATTTATTTTGGGGGACTGAATGTTTCCTCATCACAAATCTATTAATCAGCACTCTACTCCCACCACCCATGCCCACTCAGTGAGTCTGAGATACGTGACGTTTTTACTATAAGGATAGCTTCTGGTGCTCACATGCAAAGTATGGGCTGGGGAAAGGTACAAGCTTCACAGACTTAGGGCAGGAAAGGTTACTATTCAAAATAAAAACAAGCACATACTCTTCCCTCCTTTCTCCACATCTGACCTGTCATTAGGCCCTGCGAGCATGGACACAGAGAAGCAGCGGTATTGCGTGGAGAAGCGGTTCTGGAAGACCCGGGGAATTGGGTGGTCAAACATGTTGAAAGAGAACTAGAAGAAGGAAAGAAAAACTGGCATTAGAACAGAAAAAAGGCACATTTCTTTTTATTTTTAGTGGTAGCGTCTTGCTATGTTGCCCAGGCTAGTTTTAAGTAGCTGAAACTATTGGTGAGAGCCACTGTGCCTGTCACAAACATACATTTCTTCAAGCCAAAAGACAAAACATGCCCAGGTCATTAATACTGCTAAACGTGGTTGAAGAACACAATGTACTGAAATCCTGATTAACCAGAACGTTCTGATATCTTCAGTAGTAGTACACTTCAAATTCTTTCTGCTTCACTCAGACTCATCCCTCAGATATGATTTTACTACCTTTAGACAAAACATATTAAAATGTAAAGCTGGCTACACAACAGGTACCCTTATGTCTTTCAGGGCTGCTCCCATTCTCAGGATCAAGACTGAACCTCCTGTAAACATCACAGAGATCTGTTACTGACCATCCCATAGTCGCCCAACCTGCCAGGCTCCTACGTGGACTAACTCTTCCACCTGGAACCCATCTCCTATTTCCACTAATTTTAAAAGACACTTATCAATTGATAATTATCTCTTTTTATTGAGTACCTACTATCTGCCAGGCTCTGATTTGGACACCAGGACAACATAACTCTAATGGTGTCTGTTCACTAACACAACGGATACCACCTCTGCCCTGGTGGACCTGATGTTTAAGAAAGGGAGATATGCAAAAAAAAAAAACATGTCAGGTAGTTTTAAGACAAGAAGTAGGATAAGGGGACACAGAGTTCCTGGAAATGATATTTTAACAGGTTATGACCCACATCCCATGGAAGGGAGCAGGAAAGAAATAAGAAAAGGCATTCCAGACTGCACTCCTTCCCTGGCATTCAGTTACCATCCTTTCCTTTCTCCAGGAAGCCTCCTTTGCTCTGCCCCTGGGCCTGTGCTAGTGCCTCTCTAGCATGCTCTCACAGCATGCAGGAGGTATGAATGTTGTGCCACAGTACAATGCTTTCTCACATCAACAAGCAAGATCAAGACATAAAAAGGTAAGATCTTGGCTCTTAATATGTGGACTAAGACCAGGCTTGGCAACATGTTATAGATCAACTTGGCGTTTTCTTAAAGTACTTCAAATACTATGACATTTGAGAAGAGAATATAAAATCTCACAGCAGGGTATACATCCAAAATAACTGAAGGGCAGGAACATTCCTGCTCATAACAGCACTATTATAATAGCACAGCGTGGAAGCAACTCAAATGTCCACTGACATTGTGTTACATACATATAGTGGAATATAGTTCACCCTTACAAAGTAAGGGAATTCTGTCACAACGATGAGCCTTGAGAACATTACGCTGAGTGAAATACAACAATCATAAATAGACTTATACAAATGATTCCACTCAGGTAATATATCTACAACAATTAAAATAGATTCAGTAAGTGGAATCGTGGTTGCCAGGGTCTGTGAAGAGGTAAAAATGACGAGGAAAGTATCTAATGATAAGTAGTTATACTTGTAATTACAAAATTAGCAAGCTGAATCAGCTATTTCCCTAAAACGCGATTCTTCACTACCTAGAGCTCTAGCACAGTAGTTTTCAATCATTTTGTCTTTCTCAAGTGCCGTGTCCAACTCAATCTTGCATAAAAGTACAACAAAGGAAACACTTTCTGGATGACTGAAGACAGGGGAGTGGGGGCCTCATCAAAAATCCTCATTAAAAAAAAAAATCCTCTCATTACATCACTCCACCTAAGCCATTTCTTACCTTCCAAAAATATGAAAGAGGAAAAGTGTACAAAAAGTATGCAACATCCTTAACAAGCCATCTCCAGTTCATTTTCCTATGAACCTGACCTTCTGCTTTCCCTGCTTACTTCTGACTCCACGTTTTATTTTCCTTTATTGCACCCAGTCTTGGGTTCAAATCTCCACTCCTCACTGTTGTGACCTGGAGTAAACGCTCTCTGAAAACTTTAGTTTTCTCTGGCGTAAGATGACAATAGTCATGCTTGTGTCCAGGAGGGCTGTAGAGATTACACGGGATAAAATGTGCTGAGGGACGACATGTATGACAGAAAAAGCGCCAGAAAATATTAGCTGCGTTCGTCACTATTGAACACAACACTACTGTGTATATCGGCAGGCATGAACCCAGATGCACAGAGCAGACCGAACTGGGGCAAACAGCCGGATGTCCGCCACGCCCATGAGGATTCCCCTAGGGAGTGCGTGATTCTGTTCCCCACTCCCACCACTTTTTTTTTTTTTTGTACCGGGAATCGAATTGAAGACCTTGCGCTTGCCAGGCAGGCGCTGTGCCGCTGAGCTACATCCCCTACACCTAACTTTCTAGTTAATTTTGGGTTTATGGAAACCTGTTGCGTGTCGAGCACTTATAAGACATATAGGTGGACACGAACGTATGATCTTTCCTACACACAAGGAACTCAAGCCCAGCTAAGAGGGAAGGCAAATCATATTCCGGACAAGTGGAGACAAACGGATGCGGCTGGTGGTCAACCGTCCGGCTCTCGCCCCAAGCACCCGGGACTGGCTGGCGGGCCGGAGTCAGGCCCGGGTGACTCGGCATTTGCGCCGCCGGCCCGTCCCGCCTCACTGGGAACCGGTTTGAGCCCTAACCTCATTCCCAGCTCCCGACTGCTGCCCAGCCGCGCTTACCATTTTGGACACCGCTTCGCAGAGGCCGCTTCTCTGAGGAACGTTAGGATAGGAACCTTGGAGGAGCTCTCTTTACAACTGCAGCCGCCTCACAGAAACCCAGACTCTCTGGAACCTCACCGGAAGTACCCGATCCGAGCCCCACAGAGGGGGAGCAGAGGCCGTCGGGTGTAAAGGGAAAAAGCTAGGCAAAGACTTAGGGTCTAAAAATTACTCAACATAAACATTAACATATCTTTCAATAGCTTATTTGCTTATATACAGAGAGTTTTAAAATTAATTTAAAATTTTTTGAAAGTACTCCCCTCCAGATGAACTTGGTAGGGTCCATTCCCCTTGCTGACTACATTACCCAGAATGCATCTACAGCCCTCCGGGCTTTGGTTTCGCCACCTTGGACTCGGGCGGAAGTAAGCTACACACCCACCTTCAAACCAAACTAGAAGCCTATTGAAAATTTAAAATGCCGCCCTCAATCCAAGTGTAGCCAAATTTAATTTATTGCCGAAAATATATTTCCCTAAGGTGCCCAATGTGAAACAGCACGCTTTTCTTCCCAAAGTAAAGATGTCCGCCGAGCGTGGGGTTTCTGGGTAAATAAGAGTCAGAATTGAAGGAAGCAAACTTGTTTGTGTCCACCCCCGGAGATAAAGTAATGCTTATTCCGGGACGTTTACAGCTGTGAATGGTGGAGCGCTATTGCCCGCCCCAATATGGTCCAGTCAGAAAAGAGGAAAGTTTGGGAATTTAGAGGCTATTGGTTGGTAGCCTGGGCCAATCAGAAAAGCTATGGTTTGGCGGGAGTATTGATCCCTGGCTCAGTTCTTGGGGTTTCAGGGCAAGTACCGGTTGTCCTGCTGCCGAGGCTATGTTTGTGTCCGATTTTCGCAAGGAGTTCTACGATCTGGTCCAGAGCCAGGTAATAGCCCAGGACCCTGGCTGAAGCCTTGTCTGTGGGGAAGGGATGAGGGGGAGTGTCCATAGTGGGCCTGGAGGTTGGGGAGCAGCCAGGGTTCAGGTCGCCGCGAACTACCTTCTCCCCCCCACCCCCAACAGAGAGTCCTTCTCTTCGTGGCTTCGGACGTGGACGCCCTGTGTGCTTGCAAAATCCTTCAGGTGAGTCCTGGGGACCTAGGAGGGTGGACCAGGGTGAGAAGTGAGGGAACAGTGTGGGCTTGCACAGAGGTGGTGGAGTAAGGTGGGTTTAGGTTGGGAGGTGGGGAGCAGGTGAGAGGAGGGAGAGTGAAGTCACCTTCCTGCCTGGACAGTGTTGGGGGTTAGAGCAGGGGAATGTAGAAGGCGAGGAGAGTAGTATTTTTACAAGGAGTCAGGCAGGAAAAATGGCTTCATTTGGGAGGGCTTTGGACGTTCTCAAATGCAGGGTTTGAGAGAGGAGTTTCTGACAACTGAGGTATAGTGGTGTCAGCATCACTGAAATGCAAGAGTCCCTCGTCTACTAGGGAAAGTCATTAGTTTGGTTTTGAATATGATGCAGTTTTACACTGAACTTGGATCAGGAACTTTTCAGAACATTTGAAATTAAGATGAATTTTGGCAGTTTTCACAAATTCAGCGAAATTGAACTGTACGTTGAGCATGCACATCCCTACAACATAACTTATCCATTAATATTTAGTAATTGGGGCTGGGGATGCGGCTCAGTGGTACCTCTCTTGCCTTGTATGCACAAGGCCCAGGGTTCAATCCCCAGCACCACCAATAAATAAGTAAGTAAATAAAGCCGGGCGTGGTAGCGCACACCTGTAATCCCAGCACTCAGGAGGCAGAGGCAGGAGGATCGTTGCAAGTTCGAGACCAGATTGAGCTACAAAGTGAGCTCAAGGCCAGCCTGAACTGCATAGTGAGACCCTGTCTCAAAAAGACAACAACAACAAAAAAAATGTAGTAACTTTACCTTGTTACCTTATTTTTCCTTTTGCGTCTCTAGTTTTTTTTTTTTTTCTTTCCCTTATGTATTTCAAAGTAAATCGTGGGCATACTAAATAAGATAATCTTGAAAATGCTGTCTGTCCAGGCTCTGTTTCAATGTGATCATGTGCAGTACACGCTGGTTCCAGTTTCTGGGTGGCAAGAACTTGAAACTGCATATCTTGAACATAAAGAACAGGTATGAAAGATTTATTTTAGAATAATTAGGCTATTTTTTACTCAGTTACTACTATTTCATACTTAGCGTTCTTTCTACTTCCAGTAGGTTCATGAGATAATTATCAGCTTCATTAGGCAACATGGAAGACAAAAGCATGCTGTGTAATATTGATGACTTACCTTTAAGTTAAGGAGACAGAATTGACAAAAAAAAATATTGAATGTGGCATCACTTAACTTTGAATTTTCTTTGCAGAAATTTGATTGTAAGATGCCTGGAATTTAGCAGTTTTTAATATGACTTCATTAAAATTATTTTAGAATACATCATTATTTTGTGTTTTCTCTTTAAGAAAATGCATCCCAGTTTTCAACTATAAGTTTAGAAATGAATATTGTCCATTTGGAATTTAAACAGCAGAGGCCAGGAGTCCTCCCACTGTGCATGGAGCCAAATGAGAAATGGGATATTATGGGCTGCAAATGAGGGGCTGGGACATGGAAGAGGGTCCTGGCCACTTCTAAGACTGTTTTGGCTGAGATAAATTCTCCCTTGGAGTTTTGGTCATAACTTGAGGAACTGATGCCAGTTGAGTATTTCTAAGGAAAGGTTTTGCTATAGTGATAAGAGTGTGATGGAAAATTTACTATTTAGATACCCATAAAGTGTGGACTACCCAAGATGTGCTAAAAGCTTCAATCTGTACAATACTATTAGTACAGAGAGGTGCTGCAGTCCAGATATACCAAGAACTGAAGAGGCCCCATTACACTTTTGAAGTCAAGTTCTGATCCTTATGAGCTTCGTGACCCTGGTGTACAAGACTTGGGTTTGTTGAACTCCACCATGCTCTTCAAAAAGTGGAGAAGGCAAGAGAGCCTACTTCATAGTGTTACTTTGGAGATGAAATACCTATAGAATACGTTTAAGCCCTTAGCACAAGTCAGACTTGGCTGTTTTTTGAGGCTCTTGCTAGTACATCTGCGCCTTGCTACATTTCAGGGGCTTACTGTGTCTCAGTCCACGCTCAGAGGCCTAATGTGGTGAAGGAGAAGGGGCCTCCTCAATGCAATTATTTTACAATGTTTCCCTTCTTTTTTCAGTTCCGTTATTTTATTCTTATAAACTGTGGAGCTAATGTAGATCTACTGGATATCCTTCAGCCTGATGAAGATGCTATATTCTTTGTGTGTGATACCCACAGGCCAGTCAACGTTGTGAATGTGTACAATGACACTCAGGTACCCGGGCCTTGGGGGCTTCTCCTCTTGTGTGCTATCTGCTCAACCTATCTGTGCCTTTTTATGCCTTGTATAATGTTGCAACTGGCTTTATGGGTGAAGTGTGTGTTCAGTCCCCTTGTGGGATTGTGGATAGCCTGACTATAAGAACCTGGTCTTGTCTATCTCTGATGATGGATATGGGACCTAGCCCTTGGATTTGTGCTAAATGCAGTTATGGAATTTGCTTGACCTGAACGGTATAGGGACCAGAACTTTGTGGCCTGAAATGACTCTACTGTGCTTATTCTTTGAAACTTGGGACATCAAGCACATAACCTAGCACTGAGCAAGTCAGCTGTGCTTTTTTGGACGTGAACTTTTCTATCTACCAAGGTGTGGACTTGAACTTTTCTATCTACCAAGGTGTGAGATCCTGACATTCTCATAGGAGGAACCTATCCAAGAGAAGTTAGTCTGGAATTGGTTTTAGAGATGAGAGTTGTGTTCACTTAGGAGTCCATATCTGTCTTCGTCCATTTTGTAGTGCTATAAGCAAATAGCTGAGACTGGGTATCTTTTTTTTGTGTGTGTGTGTGTGTGTCTGTTTTTGAGACAGGGTCTCGCTATGCAGTTCAAGCTGGCCTTGAGCTCACTTTGTAGCCCAGGCTAGTCTTGAACTCAAGCAACAATCCTCCTGCATCAGCCTCCTGAGTGCTGGGATTATAGGCATGTGCAACCATGCCTGGCTTGAGACTGGGTGTCTTATAAAGAAAAGAGGTTAGGGGGCTGGGGATTTAGCTCAGCGGCAAAGCGCCTGCCTGGCAAGCGCAAGGTCGTGAGTTCGGTTCCCGGTACCGGAGAAAAACCAAAAAAAAAAAGGTTAACTGAGTGTGGTGACACGTGCCTTAGTCCTATCACTTGGGAAGTTGAGACAGGAAGATTGTGAGTTTGAAGCCAGCCTGAGCTACATAGTGAGTTCAAGGCCAGAATGGACTATATTGAGAGACTCTGTCTCAAAAAACAAAACAAAAACAAACCAACCAACCCAGAGTTATTTAGCTTACAATTCTGGAAATTTAAGAGCATGGTGCCAGCATTTGCTTGGCTTGACTATAGTGAGGGCCTCATGGATGGTATCATGTGAAAAGGAAAGAGACAGAGGGAGAAAGCAATTTCATATACTGTGACAGGAAGCAAAAGTGTAGGCTGAGACAACTTTGAAACAACCCATGCTTGCAGAGGGAACCGCTTCTAGGAGACCTGACCCATTCCTGAGAGACAACATTAATCCACTTTGGAGGGCGGAGTGGCCAAAATCTAATCACCTTCCAGGAAGCCTGGCTTTCAATGGGTCCACCACTTCAACACCATGATACCAAAGACCAAGCTTCCAGCATATGTGACTTTGTGGGAACAAACGACATCCAAACCATAGCAACATCTTCATATCTTTCATCAGCATCCAAGTTGTGGAACATTCATTTTGTTAATGTATGGCATAAGAGGGAGCTTTTTTTCCAGACTTAAGTAAACTGTAGGTGGTTTTCAAAAAATTGTTTTCAGGTTTTTTATAATTTCTGCATACCATGTGGTAAATGCCTAAGAAGTCTGAAATCTTCTCAGACAAGTAGCTATTTGTATGTACAGAAAACTTATGAGTCAGCTAATTAGAAATGATAAAGATTCTATAGGGGAAAAACACGTGATTGATAGTTTTTCAAGGAGAGATGAGGGACTTGATTGCTTTTCTGTTTTAAACTTAGATCAAATTACTCATTAAACAAGATGATGACCTTGAAGTTCCTGCCTATGAAGACCTCTTTAAGGATGAAGAGGAGGATGAAGAGCATTCAGGAAATGACAGTGACGGATCAGAGCCTTCTGAGAAGCGCACACGGTTAGAAGAGGTATGTTTGGGCCTCTTGTGGCATCCTGGGGTAGCCTATATTCTTAAAGGTCATCCCCAGAGCCTACTGGGCCCAGGAGTAATGTTGGGAAAGTGGGTGCAGGTGGGAAATGGAAGAGTTGGCAGGTGTGGGTACTGACCCTGGGCTCTGCTAACCCCTGGTTTTGTTTCAGGGTACTGGACTTTTTTGAGCTATAGCTTCTTTACCTGTAGGATTCTATCAGATGAAATAAAACTTAGGACAGCTCAGTTCTATGGGTTGATGGCATATGTGGTTTGTTTTTTTGAGACAGGGTCTTGCTATATTGCTCAGGGTAGCCTCAAACTCTCAATGTTCCTGCCTTAGCCTCCTGAGTGCTGGGATTATAGGCTTGCACCATCAAGCCCTGGCAACAAACATTTTTTTTTAAAGATGTATAGGGACTGGGGGAGAAACAATCAATAGCACTCCCTTCTTCATTCTGTTCTGCATCACTTTTTGTGCAGTCACTGAGAAGGAGTTATGTACCCTTGACCAGGCTCAATCCCAGACAGTCACTCCAGGAGGAGCATCTGATGTGTGAGGATATAAGTGCTTTTGCCATGAGGCCCCTGGGTCTGAGCTACTTAGCCATCTGGGGCCTGGGTAACAGAAGGGGCCTGCTAGAAGCAGAAGCACAGTGGGAGTTGGCTGTTCATCTAGCATGGAAAACCATGTTTTGTTGTAGTGTTTAGTGTTAGTGTTGCTGTTGAAGGAGCTATTTACCTCTGGCTCCTGGTTCTTGGTGCAGTTTAGAATTTGCCTCTGGAACGTCTTAAGGTCTTATCTTCCTCCTTGACCTGACATTCCTAAAGGATGTACTTTAATGGAGCTCTTTTGAGCCACATTTGGGGAAGGGGATGTGTCCTTCAAAGCTAGGTTGCATGTTTTCTCCTTGGCTTTTCACATTTGTCTCCTGTTTCACAAGAACTTTGGGTAGTCTCCTGGGGGATCTCTTGGATCCACTCTCAGATCTTATTTCCTCTTGCCCAGTTCTTGGTCTATTTGTTTTACTTCCTGGTACACTTTTTGGTCTTTATCTTCTCTTCTGATTTCTAAGAATTCTTTTTTGTTCTCTGACTATTCCTTTTTATAGCATTCCTTTAACTTTTTTATGAGATAGTCTTGCTATGTTGCCTAGGTTTGTCTCAAAGTGATCTCTCTCCTGGGACTATAGGCATGTGCTGTCATGCCACACAGCATTCCTTTTTTTCCCAAGTTCAAATCTTAACATGTAAAAAATTTTTGTTTGTGTATGTTTATATATTTATATTCCTTGTGTGCAGTTGGTACATGTACATAACACATCTTAATTCCCTTTTTCCTCCACTTTCCCTCCCCTCTCTCCTTTCTCCCTGTATCTCTTGATCCCCTTCCCATTTGAGAAAGATCTGTCTCCCTACTTCTTATTATCTATCTTTTATTTTGCCTTTATTTATAATTTGGGTTTTGTTTAAGCTTGTTCATCTGATTTATTTCACTTAACATTATGGCCTTAGGGTACATCCATTTTCCTACAAATAACACAAGTTTATCTTTTTTATGGCAGAGTAGTACTCTGTCCTGTTTGAATACCATATTTTCTTTATCTATTTTTCCGTGTATGAGCATATAAACTGCTTCCAAAATTTAGCTGTTATGAATTACACTGCTGTAAACATGAGTATGCATGTATCGCTGTAATATAATGTATTTAACTCTTTCAGGGAGATACATAAAAGCAAAATAGCTGGGTCAAATGGAATTTCTAGTTTTAGTTTTTTGAGGAGTCTCCATATGGATTTTCATAGTGGTTGTACTAGTGTACCTTCTCATCAACAATGTAGAAGGGTTTCTTTTTCCCTGAAGCCTTGCTAGCATTTGTTATTTGATTTCTTTATGACAGCCATTTTTTTCTAGGGTAAGATGGTATCTCTGTTGTTTTAACTTTGGCCATTTGTACCTCTTCTGTGAAGTGTCTATTCATTTCACTTGCCGATTTTTTTATCAGGTCTTTTATTTTGAAGAGTCTAATTTTTTGAGTTCTTAGTATATTCTAGATGTTGATTCTCTGTCCCGTGACCACCCAGAGCTCCTTCCTTTGTTATTTTTGTTTGGTTTTTGAAATGGGGTCTTGCTATGTAGTTGAGGCTGGCCTTGAACTTACTGTATAGTCCAGGCTGGCCTTAAATTTGCTGTGATCCTCCTGCTTCTGCCTTCCAAGTGCTGGAATTACAGGCATGCATATGCCTCCATGACCAGCTGGATTGGTTCAGTTCACTTGCCATTTATGGATCGGGATATTTGATTTTTTGGTCTTAAGTTTTTTGAGTTCTTATAGTTTAGATATTAATCCTCTATCAGAAGAGTAGCTGACAAAGATTTTTCTTCCCTTTGTTGTTTCCCTTGCTGTGTAGAAACTTTTTATTTTGATATAGGCTCATTTGTTGATTCTTGGTATTAGAGTTCTGTTCAAGAAGTCTGCCTATGTCTCTGGCTTCAAGTGTTTCCCCTATTTTCTTCTAGCAGATTCAAAATTTTATGTCTTAGATCCTTTTTCTTTTTGAGACAGGGTCTCACTATGTTGTTCATGCTGGCCCTGGACTGACTTACTATATATAGCCCAGGCTGACCTTGAGCTCATGGCAATCCTCCTGCCTTAGCCTCCCAAGCGCTGAGATTATATGTTCACCACCATGCCTGGCATTTTTGAATTGATTTTTGTATAGGTGAGAGAGGAATCTAGTTTCAATCTTCTACATGTATATCTCTATTTTTCCACCCTCATTTGTTAAAGAGACTGTCTTTTCTCCAACATATGTTTATTTGGCTCTGTCAGGAATCAGATGGCCATAGTTGGATAGGTTTGTCACTGTGTCCTTTTTTCCTTATTTCCCCCTCCTCAGTACTGGGGATTGAACCCAGGACCTTTTCACTGAGCTGTACCCTAAGCACTTACTTATTTTTTTATTTTGAGACAGGATCTTCCTATATTGCACAGGCTGAATTTGAACTTGTTATCCTCTTGCCTCAGCCTTCCAGAATGCTGGGATGACAGGCTTGTACCACTATACCTGGCTGTGTGTCCTCTATTTGATTCCATTGGTCTACCTTTGTATTTTTGTGCCAGTACCATATTGGAGTTTTGTGGGGTTCGTTTTTGTTTTTTTTTTTT
>NW_004955442.1:18497646-18521508 GCF_000276665.1 Chinchilla lanigera | reverse complement strand
CTTGCCAGGCAGGCGCTGTGCCGCTGAGCTAAATCCCCAGCCCCATTCCATTTTAATTCTTTTGTGTTTGCATATCTACTTGTCCTAGAACCATTTGTTGAGAAAACTATTTGTCTCCCCAATCTACATTGACTATCAGTTGACTATAAATACAAAGCATTATTTCCAGACTGCAATTTTCTTCCATCCACCTATATGTCTATCTTTATGTCAGTATCACATTGTTTTGGTTACTGTAGGTTTGTTGCAAGTTTTGTAACTGGAAAATATGAGTTGTCCCGTTTTTTTCTTTTTCAAATAATTTTGGTGACTTGAATTTCCAAATAAATTTAAAGAAATAATGAGTTTAAAGAAATGATAAATTTCTACATAAATATTCTAAATGACTTGAATTTCCAAATAAATTATGAGCTTGTTAATTCCTGCAAAGAAGTCAATTTCTGTGTAGAATCTATGAATTAATTTAGAGAGCATTACCATCTTAAAAATATAAACTTTGTACTTTTGTTAAACTTACTTCCAAATATTTGGACTTTCCCTTTTTTTCAGTACTGGCAATTCAGTACAAGGTCTATGCCAGCACTGTATCGCTAAAAAGGCTACATACTCATTTTTTTTTTTCCTCTTAAGTCTTTAGACAGGGTTTCACTAAGTTGCCTAGCTGGCCTCAAGTTCTGATCCTCCTACATCAGCTCCCTGAGCAGCTGGGATTACAGGGATGTGCCACTGTGCCTGACTGGACTTATTTTCTTAACTTCATTCTTGATTTGCTCATTTCTATTGTGTGGAAAATAACTTCTTGTTGTATGTTGATCTTATATTCTGCAATATTCCAGAACTCATTTATTGGTTCTATTAGATTTTTTTCTCTCAGGGCTAGGGATGAAACCCAGAGCCTGCAACAACAATAACATTTTGCTCTAACCACTGAGCTGCACCCCAGCCCTAGTTCTAGTAGTTTTTAAAAATGGATTCCTTAAGCTGTTCTGTATGTAAGATCATATCATCTGAAATGTAGTTTTACTTCTTCTTTTTCAATGTGAATTCCTTTTATTTCGTTTTCTTGTCTAGTTGTCCTGACTAGTACCTCCAGGACAACCCTAATACATTTTTGTCTCTACTTTCTCCTTGCTTTTTTTTATTGTTTCATCCTTGCTTAATTGTTACTTCATTCTCAGCAGTTTGTCCTCAGTGAGAGGCCTAATACAGAAATACAGATTCTGGTGGATCAGGAGGGACTTCTAAGGGGTAGACTTCTCTGGCCCCTTATACCCTAAGCATGGCCCCTTGCAGTTTGCTTTGGTTGCTTGCACATTGCCTTGGGCCACGACTCACCTGCTTCTCTCAGTTTTGGCCACTATTCTCCAGTGCCTTTTTATGACTTACCACCTCTATTTACTTGCACACTGATGCTGACAATATAATAACCTTGTAGCTGGTTGGTGGTCTTTTCCCACCTGCTTATGTTTTGGAGTCTGGAGATGTAGCTCAGGCCCACCCTAACCTGGCTGTTTAGGCTGCCTACCCATTGTCACCATAGAAGTCCCTTGTCTGCATCTCTATACTTAGAGCCATCGGTTCTTAGCATTCCTTGTCTTTGTTTCATTCACTCCATCATTTTACTAGAATACAACGCTGGACTGATTTTCAAAGAAAGGGTGAACGTAAAGCAAACTTTCTGAGTTCTGTATCTGACAATACCATTTTTCTATCCTCATCTGATTTCTGATTGAGCTCATATAGAACTCCAGATAGAAGGGGACTTCTGGAGACTGTGGATTCCATTGTGCCCCCATCTTTGAGCAGCTAGTGCTGTCATGTGAATAATAAGTCTGGGCTATTTTAAGTCTTGTTTCTTTGTAAATGCCCCATCCCAACCCTACCTCCAGAAGTTTTCAGGATCTCCTTTGTGTTTTTCAGTATTCGATAATTTTTTAGTGCTTTGCATAGGTACATCCTGTTCCATGCATTTCACTGCGTTCTCAAATGACCTTTTCAACCTGTAGACCCAGGTCTTGCAGCTGCAGGAGTGCTTTTTTTCACTATTTCTTTACTAAATATTTCCCTACACACACACACACACACACACACACACACACAGTTTTTTAATCTTGCTTTCTGGACTTCCTGGAATGATATTCTGTCTTACATTTTTGCCTTTCATTTTCCATGGCTTTGTTTTGTTGTAGACTTTAAGGAGAGTTTTCTTGATTTTATCCTCTAGGTTTTGAGTGAATATTTTATTTTTTTGCAGTTATTTTAATTTCCACCTACACTTTCTAGTTTCTGATGGTTCCTTTTTTGTAGAATCCTGTTCTTGATTTAGGAATGTAATAGGTGCCCAAATCTCTGAAGATAGTAGATTTCAAGTTTTTTATTTTCTAAATTATGTTTTCTCCCAGGATCATTTTTTAGGCTACAGGTGTTTCCTGAATAGTCTGTGTCTTTCATTTTCAGGAAGGGACTGTGGAATCTTGGCCGAGCTCTGGGTATCTGGGCACAACCTGCTGGTCAAAGCATCACTTCATACTGGCAAATAGGCTGCCAATTATGATATATTGGCACTCTTAACTGCTGGGCATAGAAGCTGTGCTTGAAGACCCGACTAGAAGGTTCTTTCATGTGTTCAGAGGGGAGCCTGCCCTTTTGGAGGGGAAGAATAAACATCTATCTGTTGGATGGAGAAGTCCCCCATGCTCCCCCACCCCCTGCCCAGGCCTCCCCTCTGTCAGAGCCCCCCAGGCACCTTCCTGTGACCTTTGCAGGATCTTCAGTCTCATCTTCTGATGCCAGCACCCTTTCCCACCTCTCATTTTTATCACTCTGGGTTTATACTTATTTTTATTCCTTCCTTTCATATGAAAGGGAATTCAAGGGGAGAGAAGATAAACTCTTACTCCCAAATCTCTTCCTGAACCAGGAACCAAGTGATCTATTTGTATTTTACCAAGAGTTCCTGACAAGTAGTGTCTAAGGTGAATGTCTGCCGTTACAGGAATAACCTGGACAAGCTATACATGGGCCTGGAACTCGCCAAAAAGAAACTACAAGCCACCCAGCAGACCATTGCCAGCTGCCTCTGCACCAACCTTGTTATCTCCCAGGGGCCTTTCCTCTACTGCTCCCTCATGGAGGTCAGGCTTCCCCTGATGCCTTCACACCAAGCCACGCCTATTAGTGACCTCTTCTGACATTTTGTATCCCTGTCCCAGGGCACTCCAGATGTTGTGCTGTTCTCCAAGCCAGTATCCTTGAGCCTGCTCAGCAGACATCTGCTCAAGTCCTTTGTGTGTTCGGTGAGGAGCCAGGCGGGTGGGGCATGTGTGCAGGAGGGCAGATGCTTGGTGAGTGCTCTGAACCAGGTGTTAAGACAGAGCCCTATAGCCCATCGCTATTCCCCAGCAGCAGGGGCTGGGAATATCCCTTGTGTTTTCTGAGCTGTATTTTCCTCACCTGATCTCTAGGAGCCTCTGGTTTCCCACAAGTTCTGACTACATCATTTGCTATCCAAGTGGCTCAAAAAAGTAGAAAGAGGTCTACACAGAGTAGTGGGGCTAGGGCTTATGTTCAGAGATGGCAGAGCAAGAAAAGATGGAGTTGGTTGTAATACTGACTTGCTTTCTAGCAAGTTTGTCTACTAGGTTAACTTTCTACGTGTGAGTTTATCTTTTATATGTTCTAACATGCCTTGGCTTGGAACACAGTCCTAAACTCAGCTGGTATTTAGTAGGGGGTCTGTGCAAATACTGTACCATTTTATGTAGGAGACTTGAGCCTCCTAGGGCTGTAGTATCCATGGAGGTCCTGGAACCAATCTTCAGTGACTACAAAGGGGTCACTGTAATGTCAGAAGATGAACTAGAGGTCAGACCTAAGCTTTGAAGTCTTCTAGGCTTAGTTCAAATCTCAGCCCCCTCATTTATCAGTTGTGTGATGTGAGGTGAATTATCTAATTTCTGAGTCTCATTTCCTGTTCCACAAAATGGGTAAAAAAATAGCCACTTCACAGGATTCATTCAATAAGACACTGAGTGAGTAACTACTACCTGTTAGACCGTTTGGCAGGGTAATCTACCCTCCAGTTCACTTCTCAGTCCACACAAATCGGGAGTTTTAGTCACATAGGTTAAAGGGTGTGGGAGCTGTGGGCTGAGTAGTGAGGAAAGCACCCAGTCTCCATCCTGAGGGAATGCACGTGCAGGTGAGCAGACCACATGAAGAGTGAGGGCCTGCAGTTTTAGAGAAAGAAATGGGATAGGTACAGCTCCTGGAGGAGGTGACAGCTGCAGGAGGACCTGAAGGAGGTGATGGGGAACAGCCAAGGTACATTGGGGTGAGGCTGGCAGATAATAGGAATCTGGTTCCAGAGCACCACATGGGGACTCTAGCGTCTCCTCTGGTGACGGGCAGTCCCTGGAGGATTTGGGGGAGTGGCCCAGAACAGTTGGGGAGCCTGGGTGCTAGATGGTGTACGCTACCCATGGAGCTGGATGTGGCTGTGTTGTAACTGAGGGTGCCTTATCTCTGTAGACAAAGAACCGACGCTGCAAGCTGCTGCCTCTGGTGATGGCTGCCCCCCTGAGTGTGGAGCAGGGCACAGTGACCATGGTGGGCATTCCCCCAGAGACCGACAGCTCAGACAGAAAGAAGTGAGCAGCTTCCACTTACCCAGGAATGGCAGGGATGGGAAGGTTTTGGGGCTATCTGCACGTTGGCCTATCAGCCCTGTGCCTGAGTTGAAGGATGTTTGGCCTCCACTGTCAGGGGGAAGGAAGGGCCCCTTGGAGGTGGCCTGGCCTCTGAAATGTCTGTCCTGTGTCTGCAGCTTTTTTGGACGAGCGTTTGAGAAGGCGGCAGAAAGCACTAACTCCCGGACACTGCACAACCACTTTGACCTCTCAGGTGAGAGTCCCAGGTGTTTGGCCACGCTTTTGCCATCTTTCAAGGTCAGTGATGGCCTAGGAACTAGGCAAGCTGGCATTGATTAGCCTAGCCTGGCCAGCAGCCCTCTTGTTCTCCTAGAACCAGGCCAGGCAAAGCTGCTCCCAGAGGCTCAGGGAGCTCTAGGTGTGGCCTTACAGCCTACAAAATGATCAGGGGACTGGCTGTAGGCACCTTCCAGGCCCAGCCTCACCACTCAGGGTCGTGTCATCAGTGCCCTGGAGTGGGCAAGGAAACAGCAGGGCTGTAGCAACCTGAACATGCCACCATGTCTCAGGCTAGAGCCTGTGTCATTGCAGAAAGTCCTACCTGAGGCCACAGCATGATCCCAATATGAGGACTTGACCCCGGCCCTTCTTAATGCACTGGGTGAGCCCCATACATGTGAATGAGAGGGTACAGACTGGCAGTAGCTTCCCCAGATGCCAACCTAGAAGATGGTCCATGTTTAGCTGTGTTTGTCTTTTATTCTTAACATTTTAAAGTAAAACAGATCACCACTCCTCTCACTCTAGTGTGGTAGGGCTGCAGAGCACTAGACTGAGTGGTTTACACAGGTTGTTTTCTCACAGCCCTAGAGGCTGGGTCCCTGAGAACAGGATGTCAGCCAGATTGCTTCCTTGCACAGCCTCTCACCTTGGCTAGATGGCTGTAGTCTTCCTGTAACTTCACTTAGTCCTCCCTCTTTGGTACCTATATCCTGATCCTCTTAGAAGAACACCAGGCACACAGGATTGGGAGCCACCCTGAAGGTCTCGTTTTACTTTGTTCATCTCTTTGAAGGCCCTCTTTCCAAATATGGTCACATTCTGAGAGGGTGAAAGTCAGAATTTCAGCATGGGAATTTGGGTGGCACAGTTGAACCTATAACACCCCTCAGTATTTTATCTGCATTTCTCAGAAAGGACCTTCTCTTACATCAGTACCTCCTGATTCTCTGTCCTGGGAGACCCAGTCTGTGTTCAGGTTGCCTTGGCTGTCTCAGGGCCTGCTTCCTTGTGCCAGAGCAGTTACACTGCAGGGCTGTGTGGTATTGGTCCCTCCGAGCAACAGCCCCTGCTTTCTCTTTCATCCCCATGAGGTAGGAGAGATTGACTACAGCTGGCCTGCAGAGTGTCCCACCTCCATTCTACAAGGGAGGATTTGGGGCTGGGAGTTGTGCTGTTTCTGCCAAGGCCTAGAGAGCCCTGGATGAGGAGTATGGAGTGAGCCGTGGCTAGTACCTCCTTGGATGGACCTGGCCACGGACCATTGTCAAGATAAGCCAGTTCTGTTCCAGGGCCTGGTTTTGCTCTAATGAAGGTTCACGTGCTTGGCTGAGCCTGATAGCTTTTCAAGATGCAGGTCCCTTCCACACTGAAGCTGTGATAGTGGACAGAGCAGGCTAAAGTGGACTCCTGCCCCACCTTGGGCCTCTCACACCCTCTGGGGACAGGCATCTGCTGGGCACTGTGGGACAGCCTGACTCTCTACAGAGAGTCTGTACTGTTCCAAGCTGTTACATCAGCCCTCTGTTGGCTGTTATTGCTGGTCGCTGGCTGCCCAGGGCGTCTTCCTGGTAGGTCACAGCTCTGGCTTCTCCACCAGTGCAGCCAGCAGATGCAGAGATGAATCCAAGTCATCTAGAATATCCCAGGCTGGGGAAGCTCCTGCCCAGTATGGAATGTAGCAGAGAGTTGCTCCCCCTGAGAATGTCGGGAAGAAGGAGTATATGTGCTCTGCTTGTTTTTCTCACTCCCTTCTCAGAAGATGTTTTTCTTTCATTACTTCAGTAATTGAGCTGAAAACTGAGGATCGGAGCAAGTTCCTTGATGCTCTCGTCTCCCTGCTGTCCTGAGGGTAAGCTGGTGGGGATGGGGGTCCTTGGGATGGTAGGCCAGCTGCCTTATCACAGGCCTGCCCTCATTCTGGCTTTGGCCCTCCCTCAGTGGAGACTTTTACTTGGGTTTCAAATCAGAGCTGGATTCTTGAGATTTGGAGCCAACACATTTTTCCCAAGAATGTCTGTCCTCAGGCTGCCAGCAGGGCCACAATGGGGCATTTTTGAGGAAGCTAATTTCATTAAGCCCCTTTGATCCTTTCAGTTAAACTTGGCATTCACCCTCCTCTGACTACACTGCAGGGCTGGGCATTGTGTGTGCAACGCATGTGACATGCAGAGTCCTTGGTGCTGCCCTCAGAGGCCACCTAGAGCCTTCTGCCCCCACAGTCTTCATGTCAGGCCCCAGGCTGGAGCCCTATCAGGGCTTTTGTATGTGAGAGTCAGCTACCAGAGCTTTTGTATGTGAGACCCTTGAGAAAGCAAAGTTGTTGGCAGCTGCTTGGCTACAAATTATAAAGTGTCAATTCTTTGTGAGCCCTCAGCAGTGCACAGCTATGCCGAGAGGCCTATTGCAAGCTACTGACAGACACTGTGACCCAGGACGCCTCCTCAACAAGGCCCTTTCTACTACCCCACATATGTCCCTTGGGAAATGGTAGAAGGGATCCTGCCCTTTGTCTGTGTGGCAGTCTCACCCCAGGGCTTCCAGAGTGGACACCACACCCAGTGCTGCCTCTCCCTGAGCCCTAGGCTGGAGGCTGTTTCCTCGGCAGATGGCTCTGCCAAGGCGCTGACCTAGGGGCTTCCCTCAGTCCCTGTTCCCCATCCGTGGTGAGCTGGAATCTAGAGGGGACTGGTACCAGAATGGCATAAAGGCCTGGGAGACAGAGGGGAAGACTGACCAGACAAGGGGAGAAGCCTGTATGAGACCAACATGAGGCTGCCCCAGGCGGGACGTACACTTGGTCAGGGAGCTACAGATGAAGAGATGCTAGAGGCCATGAGCATATCCAAGGCTGTCACTCCACTGACAACTTGGACCTGGGCTGAGCATGCAGTGAAGACAATGGGTGACTCAGTGGATCTGGGATGACCCTCCTCCTCTGCACTCACCCCCACCCCCAGTTTTGAGGTTGCTCAGAAGAAGGCCTGTGCAGTTTGTTACATTTGGGGAGATAACAGAATTGTTTGCAACTTACTTTTTTTTTCTTTTTCAGAATTTGATTTCTTCAGAAATGATTTCCTTCTCCTTATTTATATTACCTGGCTTTTATTTAGATTGTAAATTATGGACAATTTCAAATGCAGCAACGGTGGTTTTAATAGAATAAAATGCTTCTTTTATGTCCTGTTCTCCTTCATGCCTCTGGTCTTAAGCCCACTGCTTAGATATAGCCTGAGACTTCCTTGGGTCCAGGGGCGCTGTGGTCCTATGCTCCCAGCATTCTCCATGCTGAACAAGAAGCACAGGGATGTGACCTCCCAGTGGCAGTAGGTAGAGGCCAGACCCTTCAGCACCCAGTTCTCTTCACAGTCCGTCCACCAACCACTGCCCAGCAATGCCACATGGGACCTGTTCTGTCTACCTGCCCATTATGTCTTCCTGTCCAGCTGGCCTTAAAAGCAAGAGCCCAGCTGGCTGAGTAGGTCCTGGATGGGAGGCACTTTGTCCACCAGGCCTTGCCATTGGCATCACCCACACTCTTGTCACAGAAGATCCAACGTGGTTGAGACCTCAGCAGCCTCCACAGGCTCAGAACATCGAGAACTGTCCAGTCAGGGGAGCCTCGAGGTCAGCTGCCCCACCCCTCCCAGATGTCCCCTGAGCACCATTAGTGTGGAGGAGTTAGCAGGTGAGAAGAGTGTGGTTCCCATGTTTCCTGCCCTCCCACATGAGCTGTTCCTGTGAGCCTTCTGTGGCCACTTCCTGGGAACACAGGTGCTGGGGAAGCAGGTAGGTTGGAGGAAAGATCTACCTGTGAAGCACTTGGATTGCTGGGGGAGGCATTATTGGGTACAGTCCTTGAAGTCAAGAGTGATTTGACAGGTTTAAATTAGTGGGAAAAGTCTACAAAGAGTGGTTGGGAAGTGAGGCCACACTAGGTGGGGCTGTGGGCAGTGGGCACAGTGGGGCTGGGCTGTGCTAGAGGCTGGCTCCTCACCCCCAACCTCTGTGGTGCCAGTAGTTACCAGTTGGAGTTAGCCCCTGCCCTTCCCAGCATGAGTCAGGTGGATGGTAGCCTGCCCTTCGGGGCTCTCAGGTACCCACTCTGGCCATTTGGAAAAGCTTTAAGCTGTGTAACCACCTGGAATGCAGAGAGTACTCCTGGAAAGGAACTGTGTAGGATGAGCCCCTGGGGCAGCTCCAGGCTACACATCTTGGCCCCTGCACTACCCAGCCCCGGATGTATCAGGATCTTTTTTTCTCGTCCCACCTAGGTCATGACTCCAGGATCACATGACCTAGGCTGGGGCTGTTCTTAGTCCCCACTGTACAGGCTGAGGTGGGGCTGCAGGTCAGGCCCTGCTGAGGACCTCTCTGTAGCTTATCCCATTGTTGAGCTTCACACCATTGGAGGGTTTAGCCCCCTTGGAAGTCCCAACTGCTGGCTCCCCAATGGGTTTGCAAATTTGGCATGAACCTATATCCCGAGAATTCTTCCCCATGAGGAGAAACTTGGCCAGGCTTGGGAGACTGTGCCACTGGATATGGCCCAGGTGTTTCTGAACAGATCCTCAAGGCCAGGGCTTGGGGCAGATGCCACACCTTCCTGCTGGCTGACTTGGAGCACCTTGCAGTCTCCATCCCCATCTACTGTTCTCTGCTGCTGCTGGCCTTTGGGCAAAAGGAAAAAATGCACAGTGTCTAGAATAGAGCTGGAAACAGTGAGCTCAGTGACTATAACAAATAGCTGTGCCATCCTGGGAGCTGCCCCCTACTGGATTCTACTTTCCTGGCCCCCAGTAGTTAAGTCACTTAGGGTGCTTCCAGGAGGGCCACCACAGAGGTGCAGATGCCTGGCACAAGTCTAGGATGAGCACAGACCCTGGAGCCATGCTGTGACTGGTAGAGGAGCCAGCACAAGAGGCTGGAGTCAAGCCCAGGCACTCTGGGCAACGGGCCCCTCCCCATGGCAACACTTGACCTGCAGCAAGCCCTGCTAGAACCAGCCCACATCCTGGATTCAGTCCTTCCTATCCACTGTTGAGGGCCTCTGGCTTTGTACAGATGGTATAGTACTCAGAGCTAAGCAAGCCCTAGAGGGCAGGTGGAAACATCACCCTGTGGTGTATGTAAGGGAGTGGGTCTTTCCTGGAAGAAACCAGGAGCCTGGTTATCCACCCACACTCAGCCCTCCCTCTTCCCAAGTCCCTAGTGGAGGCTGGGGATTTAGCTCAGCGGCACAGCATCTGCCTGGCAAGCATGAGGTTGCAAGTTCAATTCCCAGTACCAAAAAAACAAAACAACAACAACAAAAAAGCAAAACCAAGTCTTTAGTGGCAGGTCCATGGGTGCCCAGCCTGGTCCTCTGCTGGGGACTGCCTCCCCTCTCCCCCATGGAACAGCGTGGGACTCTTCCCACTTTCCTGGATTGCAGTGAGCTGTGTCTTCAAGTCTGATGGGAAGGTGACCAGGTGGCAGGGAAGGCAGAAAAAGTTCGTGGTGTCCAGGCGCTACCATCCCTGAGATCTCTACAGAAACCTTTGGGAAGGAACTGGTGGGTGGGTGGGTGAATGGGGTGCTAGGCATAGGGGTGACTGGACAGAGGACAGGACACAGGTGGGAGTGTTCAAGCTATTTACTAAGCAAATTCTTTACCTCCCCAATCCCTCCCCCAAGCCTGGAGGAGGGCAGTGGCCCAGCCCCACTCAGGCTCTGGTGTCCACGAGCCTCACCTGGGGGGCTGCTGAGGCGACACACAGGTCCAAGTGAAGTCACTTGGTCCTTTGGGCTTAGGCCCTCGCTGAAAAAGAAAAGGCTCTTTATACACATCCTTCCGGCCTGGGGACCCTAGGGTCTTCATCTGCCCTCCGAGTCTATAGGAGCACGGGTAAGAAAGGCAGCATCCAAGACTCCTCCCCCTCGGGTCGAGAAAAGAATTGGCATCTGCAGTGGATGGAGTTCGAGAGTTCCACTCCCGTCATGGTCAGTGCTGCCCACAAAGGAAACCTGTAAGTCCTCACAAGTGCTTGTCATCTATTCAGGGCAGAGCGCAGGCCAGGGCCTGGATGGTGGCAATCAGAGAGGACGGACTGAGGCTGCGGGTCAGTGGGATCGGTGCACGGAATCCCAACATTCCGTGAAGCTTGTGCGGGGTGCGACCCTGCCGTCCCCGCGCAGCTTCCCCGGTTGCTCGCTCCTCCAGTTCGCGGGCTTTGCTGCCAGAAGGGGCCCCGCCATACCCCGCGCCATCAGACATAGTTCTTCTTGTCGTAATCACCACTGGCTGTGGGTCGCCGGGGCGCTGAGTACTTGACTGGAAAGCTGAGGTCCGGGCGGCCGGCGCAGCCCCAGGCGCCGCAGCATACGAGGCCGCCACCGCACATGAGCAGCGCAGAGGCCACCCACCCGATGTACAGCGCTGCGCCCAGCTCGTACTTCTGCGACAGGGGAACCGAAGGGTCGTAGAACTCACGGACAACAATGTTAGCGAACCAGCAGATTGGCACGAGTGCCAGCAGCCCACAGAACACGTATAACGCACCGCCAGTGAGAGCCACGCGCGCCTTCGCGGGACCCGCGGCCACGCAGGTGGTGCACTGCGCGCCAGCCAGGGTCACGAAGAGCGCGATCAGCGCCAGCAGCGCGGCGCCCACCGTAAGCGCCCGTGCCGCTTGCACCTCAGAGCTCAGCGCCAGCACAGACTCATACACCTTGCACTGCATGTGCCCGGTGCTCTGCACCACGCAAGTCATCCACAGCCCCTTCCAGGTGATCTGTGCCGTCACGATGTTGTGGTCCAGGAAAGCAGTCACCTGCCACATGGGCAGCCCGCATGCCAGGATCAGGCCCAACCAGCCCAGCAGACACAGTACTAGACCCAAGATTTCCAACGATGCGGACCCCATGGCTGAAGGCGAGATGTGCGCCGGATGGTCCCGGGACCGCCCTGCGCACGGCGGCGGCGCTTTGGTTGGCTCGGCGCCCCGCGTGAGCGCTACTCCCTTTTAGCCCGAGCTGCCGGATCTCCGCCTGCCGTCCGCTTGCCTCGCGGGTCTGCAGCACCACCTCGGGTCTGTTAGTACCTCTTGGAGGTTCCCCATTTGAAGTCTCCGGGGGCGGATCTGCCACCTCTGGACCCACCCTCGGGACTCCAGCAGCCAATCCTTGCACGAGCCATTGCCTACAGCCAATCGCAAGCTCCCCGGCATCTGAAGTTAGAGAAAGAACAGGGCGTGTGGATAGCTGAGGGCTCAGGGACCGCACCCAGTGGCCGCAGACCCCAACCCCCCTTGTCCTAGTCACAGCTCGAGAGGTTCTGGACTGGCCTTGGGGGCAAGGCTCACTCCTCGAGCTACCTATGGCTTGTCCTGGCCCCCGCACTTTCGGAGCTCAAAACCCCCGGGCTGAACTGCCCCCTCCACCCTACATCGCTGCAGGAGCCAACCTCACCTTAATACCAGCCTGCAGAGGCCTGCCTGGAGAGGCTGTTGAAGTCCTTCCGCTCAGTTGAAGTAAGGTACGCTAGGCCTTTATCCAGAAAGCCCGTCCTGGAGATCAAGCCAGGTTTATTCCTTGCACTCTCCCTCCCCAGTGCTCCCTGAGCTTCAGCACTCTGGAGGAGCCATGCCAGGCAGAGATGGCAAGCCCGTAGGCATCAGGCTCAGGATCCCATCCTCCTCCAGATGACCTGCTGCCTCCTTGGAGGTCAGGCCCTGATACAAAGTAGGTGGTACAGGGGCCTTATCCAGGCAATGCCTACTCTGCCCCTGCGTGGGGGCTTTCCAGACCCCTCTGCTTGGCCTGCTGCTCCTCTTCCTGTAGTGCTGCTTATCCCCCATCTTTTGAAGCCCAGGTTAGTCAGCACCACTTATGAAAGTCCTCAGAGTTCATAGGCTCTGTTCCCACTGGCTGCAGTGGCCCCAGCTAGGCAGCCTGCTTTGCTTCTCAGACAGCAGACACAAAGGGACCTAGGGGCTGGGTACAGCCCTCCCACCAGTAGTGTTTGGTGCCTGCCACCCCAGCCCCCAGGCCACCCTCCGGAAGCCAACTTGGAGTTTCCTGACCTGGAGGAAGAGCCCCCATCCTTGCTGGAGGAGGGATTTCCGGGCATTCTTCTGCACAATAGCCCAGCCATTTCTTGAAAGGTCCACTGGGGTGTATGCTGCAGGCCCCCTAAGGCTCAGGTGGGGGCACTAGGTCCTGGCCCCATGGGGCGCCAGCCCTTTTCCAGCAGTCTCCTCCCCATCCCCTGATGGCCTCTTTGTTTCCAGCTAAGTCTGGACTCCCAGCCCTACACTGAGGCTGCTGAGTGTATTTTTCCCTCTGGCTCAAAGTGCTCAGGCTCTCCACAGAGTAAGTGGCTTTGGTGAGGCCAGTCACTGACATGACTGATCATCTCCCCCTTCTAGGCCCCAGATTCCTTCTCCCTGTTGGAGATGGCTCTGAGGGGATAAATGAGGTAAGGCCAGTGCCTGATTCTTCTAGCATGGGAAGGTGCTGAAGGCCAGTTTGCTGGCCCTGGGGTACAGGGAAGTTTTTAGAGTCCTTGCTTGCCTGCAGCTGCCCTTTCCCTACAGAGTGGAGGGCCTCCTCCTAGCCATTGTATCACTGGAGGTCTTTCTCCTGCTGCAGACTTGTAGATCACTCCTCTTCTATAGGTCCTCCTGCAAGTCCCCTCACCCATCTACCACAGGGATCCACGTGTTAATTCTGCTTCCCCTTGGCTTCAGTCCAGGGACCTTTCCCAGCCTTCCCTCCACATTCTATACCACCATCTTCCAGGGTCAACTGCCTCAGCCTTCTCAGATCATCCTGTCTCCACCCTGGGGTACAACCTGCACAAGGCTCTCTCCCTTTGTCTGCCTATCTGCCTTCCCTCTCTCAACCACTTTGGGCCCATTCATGGCACCCTGAAGTGCCTCAGGTGAGCTTCTGTCTCTTTGACAACAGCCTCACAGTATCTCCAGGATCTGTTGTGGAATTTCAGGCTGCATGTGTGGTCAAGATACCCACTTGCAGTAGAGCGAGGACCAGTACAGAGAGGCCTGGGAGGACAGCAGGGCTGACATTGCCTCCATCAAACCTGCCCACAGGTTGAGGATGGTCTCCAAGTGGCCTAGTCCAGATCCAAGAGGGGCATGAAGACAGGGCCATCCTTCCACTCATTGGAGATCTGACCACCTACTTTGTGCCAGGCCCTGTCTGTGCCAGAGCACACAATACAGGGAGCTTAAGAGACTGACAATAAACCATCAACTAATATATTTTCAGGGAATAGTGTGGCAAAGGCCTCAACAAAGAGGTGACATTTCAGCAGGATTCAGGGAAGAAGTTCCCAGCAGAGCAGAAGGAAACATTGGTGTAAATTCTTGGTAATACACAGGTGCATTTTGGGCTGCAATGTGGCTCAGTGGTAGAACATTGGTAAAGCAAGTGTGAAGCACTGTCTTCCATCCCTAGCAACATGAAAAAGAGATAAAAGATCCTAGGGGTGGGATGGGGCTCAGAGTCAGCCTCGGGTCAGAAGGAAGCTGGTACAGCCAGAATTCCACAGTGGACCAGGACCTGCAAACCAAGGTTAGAGTGTGTTAGAGACAGTCATGTAGGAACGTGAATGCTGATCTCTGGTGAGGGGCTTGAGGCAGGCCTGGCCATGGCCACCTGCTCATTCACAGCTATTGTTCTGGCTTCCCAAGGGAAGTACCGCAGGATCTCATTAATTGTATGAGAGAAAGGCCTGAGTTGGCAGAAAAGCAGTTTATCTTGAGCAGCTGCTGGCTGACCCTGCCCCAGGGAGACCCGTTGATCTTCCAACGACAGTCTAAATTTAGTGTCCAATATTCTGGGGATTGAGGCTTGGGAAGCTCCTAGATAACAGATTTCATTTCAAGGGAAGTGGAAAACAACACTCTCTCTATCTTTTGGCTTTCAAACAGTTAAGAATGTTTCCCTCCCATTCAGCAGCTGTTTACAGAACCTCTAAGCACAGAGCTCAAGTACTTTTTCTTACCCAAGCCAAAGCCTCCAGGGCAACAGCTCAGGACTTTCTGTGTCTCTGACCACTGACCTGGATGTGAGGCCATGGGTACCACTGAATCTGTGAGGAGAGGCCTGAGTAGCACCTCGCTTCACTGTTGTTGGCCCTGCTGCTATTCTCTGTGGTCAAGAGCAGACATGGATACAGATTCACCCCTGCAAGCAGTCAACTTTCTGGACTGGTAACCTGGCCTTAGTTTCCCTGTTAATGATGAAGACCTGTGCATTAGAGACTGTGGGGTTGCAGGGGTTGGTGGTGCTGATACTGACCCATCCCAGGGCTTCTGCTGCCATTCTTGAGAGGCCTTCTGTCTTGAGACATCTTCAATAGCTCCTTTGACCTTTGTAGCTCATCTGACCTCCACCCCCTCTCTCAGGATGGGTGCCAGTGTCTGTTTGTTTGTCAACGTCTAAAGTCACTACTATGGCTTTAACTTCTTCAACAGATAGGAGGATCTGGGCTGGAGAGGTCTAGTTGACAGAACCCTTGGGTCCTATAGACTTTTTTTTTTTTTCCCATTCAAAGACTGAAGCACAGCTGGGTATAGGGGTACACACCTGTAATTCCAGCACTCCGGGAGAGGGAGGCAGGAGGATAGCAAACCTGGACAACTTAATGACTTAGTAAGATCCTGTCTCAAAATTAAAAATTTTAAAGAGCTGAGTATACATCTCAGTCCAAAGGCCCTGGATTTGAGTCACAGTACTGGGTGGACAAAAAAAGTCTGCACTGGATAGTGGTCTCTGCTCAGACCAAGCCATTCCAGGAGCCCCAGGGAGGCCAGGCAACTCCCTGATAAAATGTCATTGGTGTCTACAGGGCCCAGAACCTACACTTTACTTCTCTCACCCCTTGTGCCTGAAGCACATCTGTAGCCTCCACCACCTTCTTTCTCTACATAGTGCATTTTATATCGATTTTATATTCTTTTCCATTTTAAATCATGGAGCTATTTAGGGTCTCCTTTGTTGTTGAGCATCATACTGTAAATACTTCCCTATTTTGTTAAAAAAAATACAGCAGATTATGGTTGTCTACAGAAGCCTGAGATGGAATCTGTCTCTGCCAGTTACAGGTAGAGTGTTAACATGGGCAATTTATTCTGAAGTTGCAAAACTTGGGAATGATAATGAGCTTGATATCAAAGGGTTGTGGAGGGGGTTAGTGCAAAGCTGGTTCTAGTTCAAGACTGACATTAAATTGACGTTAGTGGTGGGATTACTGTTGTCCCTGGGTATCCATGGAGCACTATTGCCAGGGCATCATTCCCACCCCTTGAATACCAAAATCCACAGATGCTCATGTCTTTTATGTAAGTGATGTAAGATTTCATACAACCTAGGTGCATCTTCCCACATACTTTAAATCATCTCGGATACTTATCATGGGATACTTGTAGGACCTCCAAATAACATAAGGGAAATATTGTAACTCACAACCTGCTTGATATCTGATATACCTAGTTCGTGTTCCCCAAAATTGAAGAATGAATTTTAAGGAATGAAAGAGGTTAAGAATAGGAAATATTTATTGAGAGGGAGAGATACAGCTCCTGAGAGGCAAGCAGGGCTCCAAGTGAGTTACCAAGGACTCTACTTTCCAGGGGAAGTTTTATAGTGCACAACCACATGGGTTAAAGTTTTGATCAGCCAATAACATTGTAAGTATAGTCGCTTAGGTAATATTGATCTAATGAGGAAGCAAGTCATGTAGCAACTGTACATGGAAAGTACTTCTCAAGGAGGGATGATCTTCCTTGGAAGATCTTCCCAAGATCTGAGGGTCTTGGTCACCCAATGAGGTGATTGATGTCTGTCCAGACTTTATTAGACCACATGTTACCACTTATCTTAGGCCTGGTTGTTCCATCTTTATCTTAAGGCCTGGCTTCTCACAGATGTGCCTCCAGCCACAGTTGTAATGAGTCTTAATTTCCTGTACTGACTCTCTGCAGGTCCCATCCCTATCTGACTACATGTATTTCTACCTAATTCAGCTTTCTATTGTCATCATCATCATCATCATCATCATCATCATCATCCTAATACCTAACACATATAAATGCTATGTAAATAGTTGTTCTACTCTATTGTTTAGATCCTAATGACAAGAAAAAGTCTATACATATTCAGTAAAGATGCATTTTAAAAAATATTTTCTATCCATGGCTGGCTGAATCTGTGCATGCAGAGCCTGCAGATTGGAGTCCTGACTGTATTCTGGTAATTACTCAAACATCCTTATGGCATAGGTTTATAGGTTGTATGGTTTAGATCTGAAATTGTCCCCTCAAAGCCTCATGTTCAGACATGATTGGATCATGGAGTCCTATGCCCATTGGTGGATTCATCCCAGTAAGTTCAGAAGCAAATGTGCTGGTGGAAGGTGGTGTCTGTTTGGAAGAGGCAGTCACTTGGGGTATAACTTGGAAGGATATGTCTCCCTCCCCAGTTCTTCCCTTCTCTCTCTGCTTCCTGACAACAATGACATGAGCAACTTTCCTCTGAGGCAGAGCCTTCCACTATGCCACTTCTGCATTTAAGTCCCACCCTGGACTGAAACCGAGTTAAAGTAAACCTCTCCTCCTTAAATTATGGGTGTTGGGTATTTTGTCCCAGCAATAAGGAAAGTAACTAAGACATAGGGATAATTTTTCTTTTTTTTTTTTTTTTCTGGTACCGGGAATTGAACTCACGACCTTTCGCTTGCCAGGCAGGCGCTGTGCCACTGAGCTAAATCCCCAGCCCCCTATTATAAATAGTACTGTTATGAATGCTATTATTTGTAAACCTTGGTATTTTGAAAGTTTTCCTCTGGAAAAATTCCTTGAAGTATATTTTCTAGATCACACCTGGAGGTTGTATCATTGAGACTTCTTATCTGACTGTACTTTTTCACAGCCTGTCACTAGCTTTAGATACTTTTTAAAAAACAGTTCTTTATTAGTATATGTTTGAAATCCATAGTGATTATATTCAGCTCAGAGTATTGACACATATATTGAATCTGGATCATTTTTACTCCCTTTGTTCTCTACCTGCCACAGTCTTAGAAGGGTGTTATTTGCCTAGGTAGAGAATGGTATCTAATTTTCATTTGGATTTCTTTAAATAATAATGAGGATACTTTTTTTCTAATTTATATTTGTCACTTTTACTTCCTCTTGGGTGAATTATCTATGTACAGTTAATAGTGAGCATGAATGTTCTCTTCATTTTACATGTTACAGGCATTAACTTGCTACCATATATGTGGCAGATAGCAATAGGCATTTGTTTCTTATTCTATTAATCATTTTTTTCAGGATATAGAAATTTAAGTTAATATTCAAATCTATTAAAGTTTTCATTATATGGTTTCTATCTTTATTTTTTAATTACCAAAACTTCTTCCACAGTTAGAAGATAAAAATTGTTACTTTTAAAATGTTTTCTTCTACCTATTCTCATGACAAAAGAGAGTTTCCAATTCTGACCAAGATAGATAGGATTAACAGCAGATTGGGACTGGTAAAAGACATGATTGATGAACTTGAAAGCACAAAAATAGGAACTATCTCAAATGAAATAGAAACTGAAGAAAAAAGAAACAAACCCATAGTGCTGACCTCAAACAGACTACTCTATAGATAGAGTCCCCAAAAAGGGAGGCAAAGGTGGAAGAAGATACTCAGAGAAACACTAATTGAAAAACTTCCAAATTCGATGAAGACTATAAGTAAACGCATACATCCAAAGTTTTCACCAGGTCTCAAGCATAAGAAACACGAAAATGACACCCTCTTTTCCCTTTCCTTTTGGTGCTCCAATGACATGGTTTTGTGTGTGTGTGTGTGTGTGTGTGTGTGTGTGTGTGTGTGTGTACGTACTGCTAGAGATAAACCCAGAGCCTCATGCAAGGTAGGCAAGTAATGAGCTGCACCCTCAGCCCCAACGACATTGATGTTAGACCTCTAGTTGTGATACCACATCAATGAGGCTTTTTTCATTTTCCCTCCAGCCAATCTTCTCTCTCTTGTTAAGATGGGATAATTCTACTTTCTATCTTCAAATGAACCAATATTTTCCTCTCTCCTCTTCCTGCTGAGTTCACCCATTAACATTAATGTTAGTTATTGTATTTTGGGTGTTCTACAATTTCTATCCTATTCTTTTTATTTTTTATTTCCTTCTTGAGACTTTCTAGTTTTTAATTTGTTTCAAGCATATCCATAAATGCTCCTTAAATCATTTTTATCATGGCTGATTTAAAAATTAGACAATTCTACTGTCTGCATCATCTCCATTTTTTATTTTAAAGAGAAAAATAAAACAGAATTTCAAAATGAGATAATAGGAGAGTAAAAATAATTAATACATTGTGCATTGTTATCTTCAAAGTAGTTTCTCAGAGTGCAAGATATAGGTATGAAATATTGTCCAAACAATATTAGCATAAGCCTTTCTTTTCAAGAAACTAAGAAACTAGCAGTAACATCAATGTCATTGGGGCTGAGGGTGTGATTAAAAATACTCAAATAATAGCTGGAAATTTCCTAGATATAACAAAAGGAAAAAAAATCAGAAGAAAATATTCAAGGACTTAAGTGAACCTCAAAAATAATGAACCCAAAGAAACCCACAACAAGACATTGTAATTAAACTTCCAAAAACCAATGACAAATAAAAATATTGAATTCAGCCAGAGAAAAATGACATCAGTCTTAAGGAGAAAAACTAATCAAATGACAAAGAATTTTCCATCAGAAATAGTGAGATCAGAAGAATGTAGCACGTTTTTTAAGTTTTGAAAGAAAGAAAATTTCAACACAAAATTCTATGTCTATTGAATATGCTATGTAGGAATGAAAGGGGGCAATATACATGCTCATGTGAAAGAACACAAGGCAAATGTATCACCAGCAGAAATACCTTAGAAGAATGGCTAAAAAAAATGTTCCTTAAACAAAAAAGATGCTGGGCATGGTGGTGTACCCTTATAATTCCAGCACTCAGGAGGCTGAGGCAGGAGGATCATCTCAAATTTGAGGTCATCCTGAACTACATAGTGAGATCCTATTTCAAAAAAAACATAAAGAAAGAAATAAAGAAAACAAACAAAAAAACCCAAAGACAAAAACCAAAACAAAACCAGAAAGCAAGTGATAAAAAAATTAAACTTCAAAGATAATCAGGAAGAAAGAAAGAATATGATAAGCAAGATATTGGCAAATGCAATAGACTTTCTTTTTCTTTAGGTTTCCAAATTATGTTTGATGGTTGAAGCAAAATTTATTATACTGCCTAAAGTGATTTTCAATGTATGTAGAGAAAATATCTAATGTAATTATATTACAAGTAGGAGAGGCTAAAAGGAAATAAAAATTTCTATACTTAATTTCAATTGGTAAAATGTTCATATCAAGAAAATTTTAAAAATCATCTATTGAATGCAGCATACTGTTGTATTTTGCTTCTTGACCCATTCTGCCAATCTGTTTCTTTTGATTGGTGAATTGAGGCCATTAACCTTGATGGTTATAACTGATATGTACTTATCCTTTTCATGTTATTTTCCTGTTATACCTTCCCCCGCCCTTGCTTGCCTTGCCTGGTGGATTCATTCTGTTGGGGTTCATGGAGTTGTGGTCCTTGTTATCTTTTTCTAGAATGTTTTTCAGAACATCTTGGAGTGCCAGTTTGGCATTTATGAATTTCTTCAAGTGTTCTCTGTCATAGAAGTATCTTATTTCTCCATCAGTTTTGAAAGATAGTTTTGTAGGGTACATCCATCTGGGTTGGAGGTTGTTTTCTTTTAGGGCTTGAGATACTTCACTCCAAGTTCTCCTTCACTTGAGGGTTTGTTTTGAGAAGTCTGCTGATTTTGATGAGCTTTCCTTTATAAGTTTTTTCTTTTCTCTAACAGTATTTAATAGTCTGTTCTTGTGTTGAATTTCTGAAATCTTGACTATTATATGCCTTGGTGTAGTTTTTTTTTTGATCATGGATAATTGGAGTTCTATATGCCTCACTTATTATATGTCAAATTATTTTTCTGTGCTTGGGAAGTTTTCTGACTTCTGTGAACAGGTCTTTTTATGTTATTTGTACTATCTCCTGTTTTTTCATTGACTGATCAATCTTATGTTATTCTTTGCATGATCTACTAGCTGTTGGATTGATTTCTCATGGTCCCTTGCTATTTTTCACAAAATTTTTTTTTTTCATGATCACTAACTGCAATCCTATCTGTCTTCACATTGGTGCATTCTGCTGTGTATACTTTTGATGGAATTTTCAATCTTCTGGATAAACACATGAAAAGATGCTCAAAATCACTAGTCATAAGGGAAATGCAAATCAAAATCATGATGGCATATAACTTGGCTCCCATCAGAATGGTTATTATCCAAAAAACAAAATAACAAGCATAGTGGGGTTTGGAGAAATTGAGACCCTTGAAGAAAATTGCTTGTCAGAATATAAAATTGTGGAGCAGCTTTGGAAAACAGTTTGATAGTTTCTCAAAATGTTAAACAACATAGTTACCACATAATCCAGTAATTCTGTATCTAGATATATACTCAGGAGAAATTATAGTATATGTCCACACATTTCCATAGCAGCATCACTCACAGTACCCAAAATATGCAAGCAACCCAGCTATCCATGGATAAGCAAAATGTGGTATAGCCATAAAAGGAATATTATTATATGAAAAGGGACAAGACATACAGTGTGCAGCACAGGTGAACCTAGAAAATATACTGTCATGTTGGGAGCAGCTGAAGCTGGAAATCAATCACACATGCGGGGCTAAGACAAAGCCAGTCCCAGAACATGGGGAGGAGCTCCTCCAGCCATGTAAACAAGCTGTTCCAGCTTGCAATCTGGTAGCTAGGCAGAGAGGCTGAAATGACATCAACCTCCCAAGTGTATAAATAGGGGCTGGGGATTTAGCTCAGCGGCAAAAGCGCCTGCTTGGCAAGCGCAAGGTCGTGAGTTCGGTTCCCAGTACCGGAGAAAAACCAAAAAAAACCAAGTGTATAAATAAATGCCCCTACCATGATTATGTAGTCCTCATTTCCCATCCAGAGAGAGGCCTCCACCTGGCCTCAGCTTTTGTCTCTTGTCTTTACTTTCTAAATCTCCACAGTTTTTCCCTGGGACCACCCAGAGCCACAAAGTCAAAGTTCGGCACAAAGGCTCTGACATTGCATTTATATAAAATGTGCAGAGTAGCTAATCTATATATAAAGAAAATAGTTTAGGGGCTGGGGATTTAGCTCAGCAGCACAGTGCCTACCTGGCAAGTGCAAGGTCATGAGTTCGATTCCTGGTTCAGGAAACAAAAACAAAAACAAAAACAAAAAAAGAAAGTAGTTTAGTGGTTAACTACTAAAGTAGTAGTAGGGCTGGACAGGTGAGGTGGGGAATGAAGACTGATTGAAGATAACTATGTGTAATCTCAGCACTCTGGGAAGCTGACGCAGGAGGATTGCAATTTGGAGCTCAGCCTGGACAATTTAGCAACTTAGTGAGATCTTGTCCCAAAATAATTTTTTTAAAAAAGAGTTGAGGATGTAGCTCAGTGCCAAGACCCCGGGTTCAATCACCAATATTGGAAAAAAAGAACATGGGTAGAATAGAACATATATATTTTAATCATGCAAAAAAAAATCCTTCAACAATAAGATACATTTAATGTGTAGAGTTGTTTTCTGACCATGATAGAATCCCTGCACATCAATAAAAGATAACAAGAAAATGGCCAGAATTTGTTGGGTACATTTTCTTTTCTTTTTTGTGGAGGCTGTTACTGGGGGTTGAACCCAGGTCCCTGGTACTTCACTACATCCCCAGACCCTTTTTTATTTTGAGGTGTAGTCTCACTAAAGTCACTAAGTTGCCCAGGCTGGGCTCAGACTTAAGTCCCTCCTGCTTAGCATCTTAGAGTGCTGAGACTACAAGAGTGTACCACTGTGCCAAGTTTAAGCAACACACTTCTGAATAAGCCAGGATTCAGAGAAGATACCTAAAAGGAGGTAAATAGAAGCAACAAACTGAAGAGAAATGAAAGCACCATATATCAAAACATTTGAGACACAGCTAAAGGGTAAATTCACAGCATTATCTGTTGACATTGGAAAAGAAGAAACATCACAAACTATTAGTCTAAGTGCTCACCTAAAGAAACTAGAAAAAGAGAGCAAATAGAACAACTGGAAGTCAGGAAATAGCAAACAACAGAAATCAATAAAGCTAAAAATAGATAAAAATTAAAGAAATAAAAAACAGATTTCTTACAAGGATCAGTAAAATTCACAAACCCCTATCAACCCCTATCAACCCCTATCAACCCCTACCAACACTGATGAAGGTATCAACACTGATGAAGGTAAAAAGAGAAAAGACACATTACCAAAATTAGGAATAAAATGAGATATCACAACAGACTCTGCAGATATCAAAAGAATCATAAGAGAATACCACATCAACCATGGACATACAAATCTAATAGCTAGGACAAAGCAGAACATCTTAGAAACACAAACTATCACATTATGAAACACATAATTGAATACCCTTATAAAAATCAAAGTAACTGGAGTCATTATTTTAAAATTCCCAACTTAACAACAAACATATAATCCAATTTCAAAACAGAACAGTTAATGCAAAGAAATGACAAAAGTTTAAGCTGATGGACATGTCATTGCCTTGATCTGATCATCACATATTTTTTTTTTATTTTAAAGAGTAAGAGAAGGATAACAATAATGGGGGGGCTTACCAAATTACAGACAAAATGGTAGGAAATTATCAATGGTTATTGTCTTACATATTGTTATCTACAAGATAGTTTCTCAGGAAAACAAATAGACAAATAATAGTGAGTTATAGACAAAAGAGGTAGGAG
>NW_004955442.1:18489469-18496751 GCF_000276665.1 Chinchilla lanigera | reverse complement strand
CCGGGGGCCCTCCCTCCGGGGGCCTACGAGGCAGGAAGTGAGCCAGCCAGAAGATAGGAGCTCCCTGCCCGTGGCTCCCCGTGCACCGGGGGCCCTCACTCTGGGGGCCTTGATCATTGCATATTTTATACAAATGTATTGACATGTCACACTATACCTTACAAGTATGTACAATTTTATGTGTCAATTTAAAATAGAAATAAAAATAAACTGGGCAAGGGACTTGAGTAGATATATCCCTAGATATACAAATGTCCAACAAGCACATGAAAATATGGTGGCATCAGTAACCTTTACAGAGGTGCTAATCAAACTCACTGTGAGGTATTTATCACTTCATACCTATCTAGATGGCTACTATCAAAAAACCAAAAAATAACAAGTATTGGCAAGAATCTGAAGAGATTAGAACCCTTGTGCCCTGCTGGCAGGAATGAATGCTGATCCACTAGGGAGAACACTATGATGATTCTTAAGAAAATTAAACAAAGGATTACCATGATTCTCAATTCCAATTTTGGATGTGTATTCAAAAGAACTGAAGGCAAGATCTTGAAGAGATACTTGTACACCAATGTTCATAGTAGCATTAATCACAGTAGCCAGAGGTACAGACAATGCACATGTCTATCAGTGTATGAATGGATAAACACAATGTGGTACATGCATGGAATGAGAAGAAGGAAATTCTGACACCTGTCATAACATGAGTAAATCTAATGGAAATAAACCAGTCACAAAAGCCAAATACATTATTCCATTTACACAAGTGTATTAGTTAGAGTTCACTAGAGGAACAGAATCAATAGGAAGCACATGTGCTGTATAATTCTATGAGGGGCTGTATTAAGTAGGCTTACAGGGTCAGGGGCATGAGAATCCACAATGGCTACCTGCACACAAATCCAGAAAGCTAGAAGATCTAGTAGCTGCTCAGCCCAAGAAGACGGAAGCTGCAGAAGAGGGACTAAGGGCACAGTGCTAATCTGAGGCCACGGGCCCAGAAGCTCACTGGAGAGTCGCCTCTGAGTCTGCCTGGAAGGCTGACTGGAGACTGATGTCCAAAGGTGACTGAGGCAAAAGACACACCCGATCAAACTGGAGCTCTTCAAAGCCCTGCAGACTTCCTTCTTCTTCCTCTTTTCTCTTTATTCCATCAGGCTACAAGCCTATTGGTTTGTGTCACCCACAACTGGGGTAGGTCTTCCCACCTCAGTTTGCTGACCTACAAGCCAGCCAGCCCTGGAAACACTCCTCAGACACACCCAGAACTGTGCTTTACTAGTATGCTAGTATTTCTTAATTCAGCAGAGTTGACATACCATGATTAATGGCTACAGTGAGGTCCATAAGAGTAGTCAAAATTACAGAGACAAAGAATAGAAAGGGGTTGCCAGGGGCTGGAGGCAGAGGAGAAAAGGAAGTTGCTTAATAGGTCCAGCGTTTACATTTTGCATGATGAGAAAGCGCTGAAGATTGGTTGTACAACAGTGTCAGTACACTTAATCTACCTCAAGCACACTTAAAATGCTTAACATGGTAAAGGATATGTTATGTGTATTTTGCCACATTTTAAAATAAAAAAGACACTAAAAACCATAACTATTAAAAAAAAAAATGCCTAGAAAGGAAATCTGGTCCAGATCATTTGCCTGAAAAATCTACAAAACGTTTACAGAAGAATTAGCACTAATTCTACATAATCCTTTCTAGGAAACACAAGAGGAGAGAACTCTTCCCAACTCATTCTGTGAAGCCAGTTATTACTGAGATACCAAAAGTAAATAAAGGTAGTAGGAAAAAAAATATAGAGGCCTGGGGATATAGCTCAGCGGCACAAGTGCCTGTCTGGCAAGTGCAAGATCCTGAGTTTGATTCCTGGTACAAAAAAAATATAGAATGTCTTATATGAATTTAGATGCAAGCATTCTTAACAAAATTTTACAAAATAGATTCAGCCATATATAAAAATCATCTCACACCACGTCAAATTGGATTCATTTCAAATATGTTAAGTTGGGTTAATATTAAAAAATCAGCCAGGTATGGTGGTACAGGTCCATAATCCCAGCATTCTGAGAGGCTGAGGCAGGAGGATCTCAGGTTTGAGTCTTTCTTGGGGAACTTAGTGAGCTCTGTCTCAAAAAAGAATTAAAGAGGTGCAAAGGCTCTGGCTCAGTCTTCAATACTGAAAAAAATCAATCAACATAAACTAAAGAAGAAAAATTACATGACCATATCAATTGACAGAAAAAAAGCATTTAACAGAATTCAACACCATTCATGAAAAGCTCTCCCTAAGAGTAGAGAGACACTTCCTCAACTTGATAAAGGACTCCTACAACAAATCTATAGGTAACAGTGTACTTACTGGCAAAAGACTATGTACTTTCCTTCAAAGATTGGGGTCATGGTAGAAATTCTGCTTTCACGCTCACTGCTAGAAATTCTAGCCACTGTGAAAAGGAAAGAAAAGGAAACAAAAGAGATATGGATCAGAAAGGAAGAACTAAAGAGGTCTCTACTGGCAGATGACATCACTGTTTATGGAGCATTTCCTATGTAATCTTTTAAAAGAAGCTTTAGACTAAATGAATTCAGTAAGTGATAGGGATTCAAAATCAACATATGAGAATCAATGGCTATTTCTATATGCTAGCAATGAACACATGGAAGCCAGAACTAAAAATTCTAAACACTGTTTAGAATCACTCCCAAAACAGAATACTTAAGTATAAATCTCACAAATTCAGACTTGTATGGACAACGACTTATATGCTGAAAACTACAAAACCCCAAGGAAAGGAGTCAAAGAAGATCTAAATAAACAGAAAGGTGTGGCTTGCTCGCGGGTTGGAAGACTCAATGTGGCAAAGTTGTGAATAATTCAGTTCCTTTTGAGATCTAAGCAAGATTATTTGTAGAAATAGGAAAGATTATTCTAAAATGTAGATGGAAAGCAAGAGAATGATAATAGCAGAAACAATTCTGAAAAAAGAGAAATAAAATGGGAGGGAGTCACTTAACCAGATTTCAAGACTTACATTGACTACTTGGTGTTGCTGGAGGATTTGTTCAACACAGCAGAACAGAGAACAAGGAAATGGTCTTACACAAGTGTAGCTAACTAAGCTTTGATAAACATGCAAAAGCAATTCAGTGACACAAGAGAAGGAAGAGCAGGACTCAAATAGATTTTTGGTTTGTTTTGTTTTTTGTTTTTTTGAGACAGGGTCTCACTATGTAGTTCAGACTGGCATTGAACTCACCTGGTCCCAAAAAACAAAACAAAGCAAAATAAAAAGAAGTCTTACTGGTAGATATTTACATCAAATTTCTGATCTCTCAAGCACTGCTTTCATAATTTCTTTGTAGATTCTATTAGCTTCTTTTCATATTTTCACTATTTATTTGAATATGAATGTGTTGAATTTCATTGGGTATTTTTTCTGCATCGATTGAAATATTCTTGTAGTTTTTCTCTTTTATTCTGTTAATGTAATGATTTCCATTACATAGTTTTATAATGTGCCAACTTCCCACTTTGGATCTACCTTCCACTTTTAGATCTACCTTGGTTATGATGATTTATCTTTTTATACATTATTGGATTCAGTTTGCATCTGTCTGTGAGTGAGATTTACTGATAATTTTATTTTTGTATTATTCTTGGTCAGTTTGTATATCAAGGTTATGTTAGCCTTGCAAAAATGAAATAAGAGGGCCAAGTGCAGTGGTTCATGCCTGTAGTGCAATCTACTAAGGCAGGAGGATTATGAGTTTGACACCAGTCTGGACATCTTACTGAGGCCCTGTCTCAAAATTTTAAATATTAACATGGGCTGTGGGTGTAGCTCAGTGAAAGAGCATGTGCTTAACATATGGGAGGCCATGGTCTCCATCCCCAGCATCTTCCCTGAAAAAAGAGAGTGAGAAACAGAGAGGGAGAGGGAGAGAGGGAGAATAGACAAAGAAATGAGCATACCTTTACGACTCTTCTCTTTTTCTTGTCAGCACTTCCAGAAACTTATCTTTATGTTTGCATTTCCAAGAAATCAGCATTTGGCTTTGCTACCTTACATTCTGTTTTATCTGATACTGACACAGATAACGTATTTTCTCTTAGTGGTATTTTTCTCTTCTTTGACCTTCAAAATAAAGAAAACGTTAGGAAGCTCTTGTAATTGCATGTTCTGGCTTAAGTATAGTTTGTCTCTATCCAAATCATGCTGAGTCTTAAGATAACTCTCTAAAGCAACCGTGTTGGAAGATGGGTCCTAGTAGGATGTTTTTGGGCTGTGGGAATAGCATCTTCATCCACAGATTCACCTCTGCTCAAGTGGGTGGAGTTCTCCCTCTCCCAGGGGTGGTTAGTTGCCACAGCCAGGCTGTTATCTAGCAAGGCCACCCCTCATATTTTGTCTCTTCTGCCTGCTCCCCTTTCCTTTTCCTTTTCTGCCATAAATTGAAGTCACACAAGCCCCTCACTAGAAGTTAAGTAGATGTCAGTGCTGCACTTGTGGACTTCCAGAAACACAAGACAAAATAAACTTTTTTTTTATGAGTTCCCCAACGTCAGCTGTTCTGTTTTAGCAAAATAAAATGGACTAAGACATTGCCTAACACTAGAATTTTTTTCCTTGTAAAATGTGATGCCATTTTCTCCATCTGGATTACCTGGCTCTTTTACATATTTTGTGATGACAGGTACATTTTGGGGGTACATTTTGTAACATCTTATATCCAATTCCTCCCACCAACTCTACTTTTCTGTCTTCTTTTGAATTAATTGATGTGTGTGTGTGTGTGTGTGTGTGTGTGTGTGTTTCTTAGTCTCTGTTTTCTTTTTTATGTTCTTGACAGTTTAATGCCCTGTGTGTATTTCAGTGCTCACCCTCTAAAATTAATAATGTTTGAAATTACTATTTTTGCCCTCTTCCCACCTAGTACTAGAAACTTAGGATGTCTTATCTCTGTCCCTCACCACCAGCTCATGTGTAGGTGCTACCCAGTGCTCCATGTTGCTGTGCCTGGTGAGGCTGGGAGAGGAAGACCCTATCCCTGCCTTTCTGACCTCCTCAGACTGTGGCCATGCCCAGCTTGGCAGACAGAGAGCCCAGGAGCAGGAAGCCGGTGCAGACACAGGGCAGGCACCCACACTGTTCCCAGGAGCTGGACCTCAGATCCTATCTGCCACTCCCATGCCTTTGTCCAGCACTTGGGACTTGGCTCTCAGGCCTGGTCTGGATCAAAATTTGCCCAAACAAGGAGCCAACCAGAGCTAGGCATCCAGGGCGAGGTCAGACTGTGCTGAGGACATAAGAGCACTCTCTCAGGCTTGCAACCTTCCCAGGATCAATGCTCAGGCAGCCAAGATGCCCTAGGAAGATGTGCTGTGTCTTCCTGCTAGTTTACGGCCCTAGGGAGGCTGGTAAGATTAAGGTGCTTGCTGACATGTATGTCTTTGTCCCTCGGCTCCCCTTCTTTGCTTCCTGCAGACGCTTCCTGCAGACTTTCCCTGATGTTCACACTATTACCAGGGAGATATAAGCTGGAGATGCTCTTGCTTGTGACTGACTGGCCTTGACTGGGCCTTTCCCAGCAGCGTGTCCTGGCTAAACATGTGCACTGCAAGCCATGTGCTCACTTGTTTCTATCCATACTCAGACATACCAAGCTGGGGAGGGGAGGTGAATGTACCCTACAGACTCAAGTGATGGGATAAAGAAGGGCTGAGCGGGGGGGAAGGAGGGTCACAGACACCCACTCGGGAAGCTGGAAAGTTATAGAGAGGAGCTACCCTTTACAGTGGGCTCAGAAGAATGAGTAGGAATTCACTAAGGTGAAAGTGGGAACAGGAATTGAGGAAAGGAGCGACCCTGGGCTGGAGTAGTAACAAGCATTAGTGGGTGGGGATGGGACAACAGCAGAGCAGTCGGGGAGCTAGTACACCTGAGATGAGGAAGAGACTCACTATGCCAAAGCTGGGAACCCAGACTGCCATGAAGTTAAAGTTTCTCAGACACTGACATTTGACAGTGGTCACATGGCCACATCTAGCTGTAAAGAAAGGTGAAATGTAGCCTTTGGCTGGGCCACATACTACTGTTTGGATGGGTTTGATATAATTTGAATGTGTTCTCCAGTTCCTATTCATCTGTTAGAAGCTTGGTTCTTGGTGTGGTAGTGTTTAAAGGTGGGGCTAGCAGAGCTGATTAGATCACTGGGGGGGGTGCTAACTCAAAGGAAGTACAGTAGTTATCATGGCCCTTAAGGTAGCTCTTGTAGACTGACTTCTTAAAAAAGAGTGAGAGTGACCCGTCGATTGCTGCCTGGCTTCCTGTCTTGTGTGATCGCTCCCTTATGATGCCATCCACCATGATGTGATGTGGTCCAGGGGGCCCTCACCAGAGGCTGACTCAGTAGGGCCATCTGATCTTGGATTTTCAACCTCCAAAATGGTGAACTAAATAAACCTCTTTCCTTTACAAAGCATGAAGCCAGTGGTGGCGAACCTAGAGTGCATGTGCTGGAGTGGGCTGTTTATATCATTGAAAGCTCTAAAAGGTTTGCCATCACTGAACTAAGCCTTAGCTATTTTGTTACAGCCGTGGAAAATGGACTAATACACTTGAGACTTAGCAAAACATAAAGCCTTCTAGTGCCATGAGATTAGCCGCCAGATCCTCAACTCTGATTGGCCTAAACTCAGGAACAAAGAGGCAAAAGTCAGCAGTAGGATGACTCTGGGTTCCATCCCGAGCACCACAAACAAAACAAAACAACAAAGAGGCAGAGGTGAGACAGGGCCTCTCCCCAAGTCCCATTTAACGTAACAGTGAGGTTATTGAAAACTAATAAACCTATATCAATATGGAAGGTAATAAAGATCATCAATTGACCAGAAATTCTTAAGAAGTTTGGACTGTTCTGGGGAGAAAAGGAGCAGATGGACTCAGAATGAGGGATAAACCAGGGCTGAGCTGAACACCAACAAGAAGCTACACAGTGAAAGGGGGCATGGGCCCAGGAGATTGAGGGCTGCAGTGTTAGCTTTGGCTCTGACAGCATCTTTGTGAGTCAAGTGATGGGGTTACCTGGAAGTAGAAGCAGATGAGCTTCTCTGTGCTGCTAATATTTGATTCATAGTCTTCAATAATTTCTCAGGATGCGTTAAGATTTTAGCCAGGTGTGGTGGCACATGCCTGTAATCCCAGCACTAAGGAGGCTGAGGCAGTGGGATCACTGCAAGTTCGGGGCCAACCTGGGCTACAAAGTGAGT
>NW_004955442.1:18449094-18487373 GCF_000276665.1 Chinchilla lanigera | reverse complement strand
TTAAAAAAGATTTTTAATTTTATTTTTTGTTTTTGTAGATTCTTTAGGATGCCCTATATACAAGATCATGCATATAATCTGCAAACATAGTTTTATTTCTTCCTTTCCAGTTGGGATGACTTTTATTTCTTTTTCATGTTAAATTGTGCTGTGTAGAACCTCTAGTACATGTTAAGTAAAAGTGACAAGAGTGAACGTCTTTGTCTTGCTTGTAATTGCAAGGAGAGAGCTTTTAGTCTTTTGCTGTTAAAAATGATCTTAGCTGTTATTTTTATCAGGTTAAGTTCCCTTATATTACCAGTTTATTACATGGTTTTATCATGAAGATGTATTTTAACTTTGTCAAATGCTTCTTTGTCAAATTTTTATGTGTCTGTTTAGGTGAGCTTATGTTTTTACTCCTTTATTCTATTAATATGATGTATTATGTTGATTGACTTTCTGTGCCAACCTTGTATTCCTAGGATAAATTCTGCTGCTAAATTCAGTTTGCTAATCATTTGTTGAAGATATTTTTGCATCTACTTTTTTGTTGTTTTTGAGATAGAGTCTTGCTATGTAGTCCAGGCTGGTCTTTATGCTCACTAGATAGCCCAAACTGGCCTTGAACTTGCAGCAATCCTCCTGCCTCAGCCTCTAGACTGCTAGGATTACAGGTATATACCACCAGGCCCAGCTTGCATCTACTTCTATAAGGGATCTTGGTCGGTATTTTTCTTGTGATGTCTTTCTCAGGTTAAAACTAGCTTCAGGGCTGGGGATTTAGCTCAGCAGCACAGCGCCTGTCTGGCAAGCACAAGGTTGTGAGTTCAATTCCTGGTACTGGAAGAAAACCAAAACAACAACAACAAAACACCAAAAACTGGCTTCATAGAATGAATTAGAAAGTATTCCCTCTCATATTATCAGAAGCATTTGAGAAGTGTTTCTATTAAAACTTTAAAAAATATTTTGCAGTATTTACCAGCCCATCTGGTCCTGAGATTTTCTTTGCTAGAAAAAAAAAAATTCTATTACTATCTCAAAATTCATCAAATTTGGGTAAATTTTATATTATTTCTTAGTGAGATTCAGCCATTTTAAAAATTTTTTTTTCTAGTTTGCTGTAAGCCTTTGGTTCCAGAAAAGTTAACTTTGAGAGCTTTTGTCAACTTTTCCACTGCATAAAAGCAGAGGGATGAAATGTGGATTTTTTTACTCCTCCATTTTCACTGATGTCACTCCTTGGTTGGGTTTCTGATGGAGTAGACATAAACATCCTACTTGATGATTTATTTACAATTATAAAGAAAGGTATAAGGATAATGATTCTCCAAATTTAGTGTACTGAAAAGTTAACCAAGAAAAAGTGAACGAACTAAGGGTGATGATTACAAATGCATATTAGTAGACCCAACCACAAATTCTAAAAACTGTAGTCTTGGGCCAGGTAATCTGAATTTTAAGAGGATGTTTATTGAACCCTCTTGGGAGATACTGGATTAGAAGAAATAAAAGCAATAAACAAGTTGGGAGGCTGAGAGGTGGGGAATGCCTACATGTGTTCATTTCACATTTATTATAGATTAGAGCCAGGAGAAACTGCCTACTATTAGAGAAGTCAAGATGTGGGATCCACACTTTACAGTTGGGGAGTTACCCATACATAGTAAGAACAATAGTTAGAGAGAGGCCACCTCCAGGGAGCAGAGCTGGAGTGAGGCAGGACAACATTTACTTTTCTTCTTTATGGTTTGAACTTCTTCCTCAAATGAAATTGTTAGTTTATAACAAAACACATACAAATAAAATGGTAGGATGTCAGTAGAAAGGGGCTATTGGCCAACATTTCCATTTCCCTTCTCCTGCTGTAGTCAGTACAACTCTGCCTGGCAATCATTCAGCATCTACCGTGGATGGGGTGTGTCCTGGCACAGGAAGGATGTTTTGGAGCTCCACTGCTCTCTTTCTGCATGGCCACACCCTATCACCTGCCTCTGGAGGCAGGCGCAGGGGATGGAGTTGGAGCAAGGTGAAGAGGACACTGTGATAAAAAGAATGGTTAGCTGTTGTCCAACAGCTGCAAGCTGGAATCATAGAGCCTGGATTCTCAGAATTGAGAGGGACCTTCTGAAGGAAACACAGTTACCCAGTCCTTCCCAGAACCAGAAGTCTTTGGGGCTTAAAAACATAGGCAAAACCTGGGGGTGGTGGAACATGTCTATTATCCTAGCACTCTGGGACACTGAGGCAGAAGGATTAAAAATTTGAGCTCAGCCTGGGCAACTTAGTGACTTAGAGAGTCTCAAAATAAATATACAAAGGTTGAACATATAGTTTAGTCAAAGCTCTGAGTTAAGTCCTTAATACTGGGGGAAAAACAAGCAAACAAAAACATAGGCATAAAGTAAAAAACATACTTTGCTTGGAAGCTGGCTGTGGCAGTTGGCTTAAGTTCACACACGGATTCACTAGCCAACTGTCTCAGAGGGCTGGTCAGAGAGGTCACCCTACAGGATGTGCAGGGACCTAGAATTTTGGAACACGCAAGCGAGGGTGCTCCTCAGGGTGGGGCATGACAGATGTGCCTCCCAAAAGAACAGCGGGAGAATCTTGCTCCCTGACCCCTGCTCAAGAGGGCTGGCTTCTGGGTGAAGTTTATCTACATTGTGCAGCCTGAAACCTTCCCGTCCAAACCCAGTGCCAGAGACTCGGTGTCCTTTCCATGGTGGAGGTGTTTCTCCCTTCCAAAACATCCTGTGCTGGCCTGGGAAGTGCCTCAAAACAGAAAAGTGAAAATCCACCTTGGCCATAGTGCCCAGAGTCCATGGGGCCTGGAGAAGGGCACCCATGGGCAGGAGGCGAGGCTGTGTGTGGCCTAGGGGGCCAAAGGTGATAATCCTCTGATGAGCAGAGGGACTGAGGTGGAGTCAGTGTGGAGAGGTTTCATTACAGTGCTACGAGAATTCAAGGTGGACCTCTCAGAGAGGAAGGGGAAGGCTTCTCAGATGGAAAAGCGCTTGAGATGGGCCTTCAAAGGGCAAGCTTTGGACCATAAGCCTTCAAATAAAAGGGGGAGATTCTCTAAAGAATGATGTTAGCCTGACCATGGTGCACACCTGTAATCCCAGATACTCAGGAGGCTAAAGCAGGAGGATTGCAAGTTCCACACTAACCTGGGCAATTTAAGGAGATCCTGTTTCAAAATAAAAAATGAAAGGATGGGGAGAATAGCTCTGTGATAGAACATTTGCCCAGCATGTGTGAAATTCGGGGTTCAATCCCCAGCACCACAAAGATAAAACAAGAACACCATGATATTTACAGGGGAATAAGCAGGGAGCATCGCAATACAGGACACACGTGCCATGGAAATCCTGGGGTATTTGAAGGGACCAGGGAAAAGGGACAGTGTTAAAAGCAAAATGAGAAGGGTATGTAAGACACATTGAAACACGGATCCACGGCTATGAAGATCAGTAGCAAGATGTCATCAGCCCAAGATTGGATGGGCAGCTGCTGGACAGGTGACTTCGAAGAAGTGTTTCTGTGTGAGGTGGGTGGCAGGGGCCTTTCTACAGTCTTTTTCTACCTTCAGCTCTGGGGGTTGAATACTCCACCACTGAGCTACACTCTGCCCTTTTTATTTTGAGACAGGGTTTTAGTAAGTTTCCCAAGTTAGCCACAGACTTTCAATTCCACTGCTTCAGCCTCTCAAGTAGCAGGTAGCAGAGATTCTAGACATGTGCCACTGTGCTGGGCTGCCCTAGCCATCTTTCATGACAGCTTTTATTGTCAAACGTGCATGTGTAAACTCCTCTCCTTCATAACCTGGCGGCTTCTTCCTCTTCCCTTCCTCCTCTTCATCCTCCTCCACCTTCTTCTTTGTTCTTCTTAGTCCTCTTCTTCCTCTTCTTCCTTTCTGAGACAGGCTCTTCACAAGTAGCCCAGGCTGAATGTGAACATGCTGTATAGCTCAAGCTGACCTCAAACTCACAATTCTCCTGCCTCAGTCTCTTGAGTGCTGGGATTATAAACCTGAGCCACCATGTCCAGTCCAGCTCTCTCCAGGCATGCTTTCTCTCTCTCTCTTTCTCTCAGGATTTGATAAAAATTATTTCATTTTTATTCTGACAAATTTCACAGCATACAGGAAGCGGCACATCCTGCTTTACTCTTGGCAGACAGGGAAGGACAGTGACGGGACTCGTCGTCTCAAGCCAGTCTTGCCTCTTGCTCTGTAAGCTTCAGAAAGGAGCTCTGGGAGGCCCAGGGAGCCCTCCAAGCAACACCAGATCTGAGTGCATCTAGGGACCCCGCCAGATCTCCATCCACAAGGTGAACACTCTGCTCTTTAAAAAGAACTTTTGTCTCCAGTGGGATTAGTTCTGTTCAGATAGAGGACAGAGACACAGCATGGGCTAGAAGTGGCAGAGTCCACATCTAAGCAGCAGTTGGTCTGAGGAGGGGCTCTTAGCTGCTGCTATTCTGCACATATTAGTCCATGAGAATGTGATTTGCCATCTTTATAACTCAGAGTCTAGCAAATTGCCAGACAATTAATTCTAGTAAATATCTGTTTAAATTGTACCTAGGTAGCTCCAGTACATAGAACAGACTGCTATTGTAATTGCAAGGGTTATGGATGAAAATAATAGAAAAACATTAATAAGTCTTCAGCTGACACAATAAAATGAATAGTGACAGTGCTTGAGTCAAAATGACCGACTGCTTCCTTCATATCATAATAATGAGGGTCTAGGACTGAGGGTGTAGGCCAGTGGTAAAGTGCTTTCTTGGAACATACAAGGTCCTGGGCTCTATCCCTAGCATTGTCCCCACCAAAAAAGACTTTAAAGAAAAAGAAATTAGAGATCCAAGTGAATAGACAAGACATTCTACAACATTGAAAACACACAAAAGGAACTAGCAAAAATGCACATCTCCCTCTTCTCAAAAGTGTATATATTAGTTTTCCATCGCTGCTGCCATAGTAAATCACCATGAACCCAGTGGCTCAAGACAGTCCAAGCTCATCATGTTATGCAGGTCAGAATCTGGGCACAGTGTGACCCAGCTGTTTCTCAGCTCTAGGGTTCACAAGGTTGAAGTCAAAGTGCTGGCAGGGCTGCCTCTTCTCTGGAAGCTGTAGGGATGAAGCCACTTCCAAGCTCACTCAGGTTGTTGGCAGATTTCGGTTCCATATAGTTGTAGAATTGAGGTTCCTCATTCCTTGCCGGCTGCTGATCAGGGGTCTTTCTTAGCTTCCAGAACTGCCTTCATTGCCTGACTTGTGGCCTTCTTCAACATGCACAATGGCAGGCACTTGGGATATCTTTATCCTCCCAGATGTCTCCTCTCAGATCTCTGATTCTTCTGCATCAGCTACTAATTTAAGAGCTTGTTATGTTTTGGGTGGTAAATGTCCCCCAAAGATCAATATGTTAAAGGCTTGGTCCCCAGAATGCTGTTGGGTGCTGTTGTGGAACTTTAGGAGATCAAGTCAAATGGGAGATTCTTAGGTCACAGGGAGTGTGCATTCAAAGGGATGGTGGTATTCCAGTTACTTTCTCTGCTCTAATTCTGGTTATGACCGTTTACTCCTTTATGTACTCCCACAATGTGCTGCCATCCCCTGCCCTCACCAGAAGTCACTTGATCTTGGACTTTGAATCCTCCAAACTGTGAGCTGACTAAACCTTTTCTCTTTATAAATTTAGTTGCCCCAGGTATTTCACTGTAGTAACACAAAACTGATTAATAGAGAGCGTATGTGATTCCATTGTATCCACCCAGATAAACCAAGATAATCTTTCCAATTTCAGGTCAGCTGAGCATAACCTTCATGCCATCTGCAAGTGTCCTTCACAGTAGTACTGAGATTAAGTGCTTGATTGAATAACCAGGAAGCAGAATCTTGAGGGTCCAGCTTTAGAGTGGTACCTACTGTTGTAGGTCTTTGGGAAATTAGGTCCAGAAAACACCAAGAAGGATGATAAAACTCATTAATGCAAAGAGAGCTGTCAGCAATAAACTCCCCACTCAGGAAGCCTAGCTCTGGCCAAAAAAACTGGCATTTCATAACAATGAGAAAGCACAGAACATTCACATGATCAAATGTAGAGGTAGGGCATGGCGTGAGACCTCCACTGTCAGTATGATCACAAACAGCAAGAATGGGCTCCAGCTGAGCAGTGACAAGTGGAGAATGCACCTGAAGTCCAGGTGTTTAGTCTGAAGTGTATCATAATTTGGAGAGTCTTAATTAAGCCTTAAATTTGAGAAAATCTGTTTTGGTGAACTATGTTCTAAGAAAGTAGTAAAGAAAATGGAAGTAAAAACAAATTTTTTTAATTGCTCATTTTTGTATTTCAGATGTCTTTTTTTTGTGGTGTCATGGTGATGGCTTTGTACATGCTAGACAAGTGCTGTACCACTGAGCTACACCCTCAAATGTGAGTCTTTTAAAGAGTATTTCTGGAACACATCTAGGGAAAAATCATTATATGTAGTCACAGTCTTTCCTGATTTCCTAAGGCCAGATCTTCCTCTCGTGGCACACTGAGCTGAGACTGGCTGGAGAGCAGGTCCCCCGGGCATGGAGGAGGAGCCAACTTGTGTTCTGTGCTGGGCTGATGGACATGTAGCCAGCATTTCCACTTTGAGTCCTTGGAGTCCTGTTAGGGCCAGGCAGGCAGCTTCCCTGCAGTCTTGGAACATTAAGAACTGAAAGCTTGTCATGGCCCTGGTAATGGAGCAGGTGCTTTCCTTTCCTGCACTCTGCCCTCAGACACCTGCCATCACCTTGTAGTTTCTCACTAGGAGTCTGGACAAAGGAGCTACTCCCATTCCCTGGGCTTGGCCACTCTGCCTTCTAAACACTTCTCCACAGCCACTCAGTGCTATAGTAGCAACCACACTGCTGAGTGCTTCTGATTTGGGTCATCTTGCAAGTTTAAGAGGCTGTAGGAACAGTGCTCATGACCTTAAACTCTTAGGTTCAACAGACCTTGCTACACACACACACACACACCCCTATTCTACTATTTCCTAGCTAAGTGTAATTCTCATAGTGTTAGTGAGTTTGTTTCTTAACATGCAACATGGTGACAGTACCTTCCTCATAACACTGGAGTGATTCACCCAACAAATATACAGAGGGTGCCTATAGTACAGTAGGTGCTGGGGTATAGCTGAGTGGCCTCAGAGTAAAAGAGAAGTGGGCAAGGAAGGGGAAGCTGGCAATGCCATTGGGGCCAGTCTAGGGTAGACCATTATTGCCCAGCTATGAGTCTTAGCCTCGATCCTCAGCATGGTGGGAAAAAACCACTGGGGGTTCAATTGTGTTGAGGGCTGGGGTGTGTAATGGGGCATCAGTTCTAGCTGGACAAAGGCTATAGCCTCTGTGTTGGGGGATGTGGGGGACAAGACAATTGGAGGCAGGGGTGCTACACAGGGGTTGGCAAGGCTTTTTCAGGTAAGAGAAGAGGCATGAGATAAAGCAGTGTGAAGGGAAATTGGAGATGGCTTGATATCTAGGTGACAGTAGCTGCTGGCCTGGATTACTAATTTTTCAAGTGTCCATCCCTGTGTGTGAATCTGTGCGTGTATGTATGTTGTCATGCCACTTGGAAGAGACAGTTGGAGCACTGGGGACAATAAACTGAAAATGGGAGAACAAGTAAGAAATCCAGCAGGCTGGGCATCTGGAACTGAGCAGAGATCTTAATTGAGGATGAAGACTTGGGAATTGAGGTTTTTAGTGATAACTGGCAGAGAACTGGGAGACCAGATGGGGTGGAGTTAATGTCTAAGATTCTGAGTCTATTTGGCATTAATTTATTACAGGGCTGATTCTATTAATTATATTTTTTATTCTCTACATACCTGATGCTCTGGTAATAGGGGGCCTTATAGTCTGGGAAGAAACTGCCCTCCCAGAGCTAGTTGGTTCCCAGAGATAACAGGTTTCTACAGCACATCTTTTGTGTGCAAACTGACCGATCCATTCTTTACACCCCCAACCACCTCCTTATCTCACAAACCTGACAATATCCACCAGCCTCCCCCCACCATCCCAGGGCTAGGTCCCAGGCAACTAGAGACTACGCCACACCCAAGCCTACTGGAACTATCTAAATTAGCCAATCCTAAATTATTTACTCTGCTTTGACTTTCTCCTCATTCCTATCCCTGTCTCCTGGTCCTGAGGTTTCTCTGTGGCCCTGTATAGTGTTAAATGTCCATGTCTCTTGAGAAATATAAAAAATAAATTCTTCTTTCAGTGGCATTGGTCTCTTTATATAAGCACTTTACCTTATCTCTAGCAATTAAATTCCAGGTGAAATTTGTCTTAGCTAAGATTGAACGGTAAAGGGAGAGGCAGTCCCGAGGGTTGAGTACTTTCTCTACTTATTAAGAAGGTTCAAAATGTTTCTAAATGGTCATTTTCCAGGGATGTGGCTGGGCACTGAGAAATGATGGCACATCAGAGTAACCCAACTTTCTCACCCACAGCTAGAGGCAGGGTGAGTGTGCGTGAATGTGCGTGAGTGTGTGTATATGTGTGTGAATGTAGGTGGGTGGGCGGAGCACTTTCAGGGCTATAGAGCTCAACATGCACCCTCAGCTCCCTCTGGGACCTGACACTTGAGAAGAGCCTAGACGGAGCAACTGTGCTGCCGGGTTTGAAGCCAGGGGCGATGGTTCCATGCTCAGGGCTTGTGATACGCTGCCCACAAATCCTGGAGAAGTTAGGGGTCAGGACAAGTCCTGCCATGGCAGCCAGGTCCAAAGTGTCATCTCCAATCATGCCCATCAGGCTGTGCCCTTGTGAGGCCTCAGCAGGCCACAGAGGTCTGTGGGAGCAGTGCTTATCTTGATATAGACTTTATTTGGGGGGTGCATTCAGAGCTGAGATTCAATCTTTTCCAGCAATTTACACCTGCTTTGCCCCTGCTGATTCTCTAAGTTTGTGAGTCTTTACCTGCCCTGAGCATCAATCACTTGCCTTCCAGTGGGATGGCAGAGGAGCAAGTGACTAGCTGCCACTGTACTTCAATCCCTATACCTGTGGCTTAAGTCATTAGAGGGATTTTAGAAGGGAATAAAATGCATTATCACCTCCACAATCACTTGGAACACTGCAGTCATATATCCAGTCCAGCTCATCACAGGACAGTAACAGGGCTAACAACTCAAGAGACAGGTGAGGTGTGGCTGGCTGGCACTGGTCTTGTTCTAGCTGCCCACCTTTGTGCCCAGTGAGAGGCTGGTCAAACTGTTCAGTGACCCCCAAGGAGGACATCAGGTCAGGAATTGGAAACAGCCTCCCCAGTTCCTTATTGCTCAAAGAACTCTTCATGTTCTCAAAAACCTGTTCATTTTTAGCCCTATCATGTTTCTTCTATTCTGGTGGATATCTCCCAATCTGCAGCAGAATCTATTCTCATTCTTGTGCCCAAAGGACAGTATTGCCTCTGCTATTACTCCTGTAGGGATACTCCCTTGAACTCCTATCTATCTATCTATCTATCTATCTATCTATCTATCTATCTATCCCTCATCTATCTATCCGCTATTTATTGGAATTGTACCCAAGGCTTTCACATTGAGCTATATCTAAAGCCATTTTAAATTTTTTATATTTTGAGACAGAGTCTTGCTAAATTGTGCAGGCTGAACTCCAACTTGCAATCCTCCTGCCTCGGCGCTGGGCTTATAGGCATGTGCCCCCATACCTGGTACACTGACTCCTCTTTACAGACAAAAACTGGGGAATTCCCACAGATAAGAATTATGCTTTCAATATCTACTGATCAAGAAAATACACAATGGCACAAAAGCACATTATGAAAGATAGATAAATAAGAAATAGAGAAAAGTTCAAATAGTTCCCCAAATCATCTATTCTGCTGTTTCATAAATATTTTAAGGTATATGCTAATTTGTTTCATTTATACAACTATCAGGTTTTCTTTTTTCAAACTCACAACCTCAGGCTTGCCAGGCAGGAGCTTATGCCACTGAGCTACATCCCCGGCCCTCATTTATACAACTTGTTTCTTTTGTTCATTGAAAGGAAAGTTTTGTCACTTTATTTGCTTATTTCTTCTTTGTAAGCTAGAATCTTTCTTTGTCTATGACTTGTATGCTGAGTAACGTCTTGGCCATTCTTTTCATATCACAATTATACAGTGTATTAGTTATTGTCATTCACTATTTTGTTGTGAAATTTTGATTTTTTTATAGAGGAAAAATATTTTATATATTTTTATTAATATCTACTTTAGGGGCTGGGGATTTAGCTCAGTGGCACAGCACCTGTCTGGCAAGTGCAAGGTCGTGAGTTCGATTCCCAGTACTGGAAACAAACAAACAAACAAACAAAAAATCTACTTTATCACATTAAAGTAAAATTTTAAAAGCACATTATGAGTTCTGTAACAGTCTTAGTGGTTCTGGATTTTATCAGCTGTGATGGCACTTATATACATTTGAAATCTATGTATGGGTTATGAGTGACACAATGTAGTTGGCTCTCTGTATCTGCCAGTTCTGTATCAGTGGATTCCAATGATGGAAAATATTTTAAAAAATTGCATCTGGGGCAACCCACTTTTCAGGTCTCCTTCTGTTTCTCTTTGACAAACACTAACTTTCCCTCACTAAATATATCCTGCTCTTAACCTCTGTTGTTCCTTAGAATTTATTCTTTGATTTTGGGGAACATGAACTCAGAGTATTAGACATCTAGCAGGTCAGGAATTACAATATTTCCCTTATATTTCTTGGATTTATTTTGAGGTCCCACCAAGATAATTGGATGGAAGTAAGAGTTTGCTTTTATTTCATAGATTCTGGCCCACTTTATACCCACCTCGTGATTTTGCTCTATGAAACTTCCCTCGAGAAGCGGGATCCACAGCAACTCGCTTTCTTGGTCTCCTTCTGTCTCTTTGACAGAAGCTATCTTTCCTCAATAAATATATCCTACTCTTAAAAGAAATTGCATCTGTACTGAAAAAACACACTTTTTTCATCATGATTCCCTAAACAATGTAATATAGCATCTATTAACATAGCATTTACATTGGATTAGGTATTACAAGTAATCTAGAGATGATTTAAACTATACAGGAGGATTTCATAGGTTATATGCAAATACTACACTATTTTATATAAGGGGCTTGATAAATAATCACCATATTTATGATACAGAATAGTTTCACCAACCCCATGTTCAGTCTGTGCTCCTAGGAAGTTAACTTGTTCCCCAGATTCTCAACCCCTAACTACTCATCTACTTTTTCTCACAATAACTTTACCTTTCTAGAACTTCACATCAGTGAAATCCTCCTCCTCCTCCTCTTCCTCTTTCTCCCTTTCCCTTCTCTTTATTTTCCTCATTCTTTTGCAGTCCTGGAGATTGAACCAAGGATCTCACACATGCTAGGCCAGTATTCTACCACTGAGCTATATTCCTCAGCCCTTTTAAAGAAGGCTTTGCCAAATATAAGATCACAAAGATTTTTCTCCTATAGATTGTATAATTTTAGCTTTTACATAAATGTCTATGATCTATTTTAAATTATTTTTTTATTATGGTCTGCTGTAAAGTTTGAGCTCATTATATTGCACGTGAATGCCTATTGCAAAAAATTATCCTTTCCTGGCTCTTTCACTGAAAATCAATTGACTATGTGAGTCTATTTCTGGACTCTGTTTTTCCATTGGTCTGTGTCTAGATACTGGAGCTTTCTACTTTCTTGAAATCAGGTATCTTTAAGTCTTCCAACTAGCTTTTTGTTTTGCTTTGATGTTTTGAGACAGGGTTTGGTTGTACAGTTCAGGCTGACCTTGAAATCATTATGTAGTTTATGCTAGCCTTGAACTCATGGTCCTCCTTTACCTAGCTGTTTCCATTCTGCTTCTGGGTCTGCTGCTAGCTTTCTTTCATGGGAAATGGATATAAATTTTGCTCAAGGCCCTGCATGGTGTCCTCAGTGCACAGTATTCTGATATGGAAAACTGGGCCCTCGCTCAGCCTCTACTATCTCCAGAACCAGTAGGTTCCTGCCATCAGTGGCATCTTGCTTTTGAGCCCCTGGCCTCGTGGACAGGGTTCTGGCATTGGAGAACACAAGCAATGTGCCCCTTCACCTCAGCCCCTCTAGTCAGAGGCCTCTCAAGTTTATTAGACTCCTTCAAAACCAGAAATAGGGGCCAGCTAGCAAGTTCATACTGTCTGAGCAGATGTCTAACCAAGGAATAAGAGGACAGCTTCTCTTTTATAGGCATCTAAAGAGCATTATGAAGATGGGCACATGGTAGTGCATGCCTGTAGTCCCAGAACTCTGGATGAGGCAGGAGGATTACAAGTTTGAGCCCAGGTTAGTAACTTAGTAAGACTCTGTCTCAAAAGAAAAAAGGGGATATAGTTCAGTGCCAAGGCCTTAGGTTCAATCCCCAATATTGAAAAAAAAAATTACAGTAATTCTCATAGAACTACTCTGTTGTAACACCAAGGCACCCTCTCCAGTTCATCCCCATAGGTTGCTGAGGGAAACTCCTATAGCACTTCCTCTGCCTCACCTGTGCCCAGTTGTCCAACTATGTAAGTCTAGGGTAGAGTGGTAGAAATGGGGTGGAGGGGCTGGCTCTGCAGCCCTACAGTGAGCTCTGGCTGCTTCTATATTAAGGATTCTCTTTACAGTGAGAGGCTAAATGCCTGTTGGTCCTCATCCTTTGTATCCTGACTCATAAATTCCAGGGTAACAGGAAAAGGCCCATTAAGCACTCCATTACACACAGTTCTAATAAAAACAGTAATAATAACACCGAAACCACTCATATGGTGCTTGCTGCAGTGCGTCTTCCTCTCTACTGTTATCAGCTTACTCACTCTTCACAACAGCTCAGCTTGTAAAGTAGGATCGTTAAACTTTCCCAGCTGAGGAAACTGAACACAAAAGAGGCAAATACCCAAGCTCACCGAGCTGATTCTGGGTGGAGTCCACACCTCCCCGGCACCGGAACCGCAAAGAAAACTGGATTCACAGCGGTTAGCTGCACAAAGGGAATGCGTTCGGCTGCGTGTTCTGTTGAAACGAAACAAGGCCAACGAAGGGAAAGGGCGTGAGAAGACACAGACCTGGGCGTGCTGGCTGCCTACGAACCCTCCTCCCCAGCACACATTTGGCGAAGGTGGTGGCGGAGTGCGAGCTCACACATTCTGACCCCGTGGCACCCGACTTCCCCTTCTACAGGGAATACAGCTGCCACGCACTGGGGTGTAGAAAGGGGGACACAGCCCCCTGCCCATGCACCCAAGGGCGCGCACAGCCACAAGGGCGGAATGTAGGACCGTTCCTTTTTTCCTCTCCAGCTACCCTGCCACTTGCCTGACCCGACCGGGACCTGCTCCCAAGGCGCAGCTGCAGGACCCAGGAGTCGCAAGAGCGGTCAAGGGGCAGTCAGCCGTGTGGCTGGCTACGGGAGCAGCTCCTCAGGTCCTCTTCTTGCACTTGCGGGGGTGGAAAAAAAAAGCCTAAACCGCAACTTTCCCCCAAGCTTCCACATCAGCTGCGAAGGAAGGAAGAAAATAGTTCTAATGTGGTCTGGGACTGAATACACAGGAGTTGGACGGCGGAAACAGCAGCAGTGGAGCTTCGAAACTACTCCCCGCCCCATCCCAAGTTCCTTAGTGCTCATCCACGCACTCAGTACCGTGGATAACTAAGATTTCTAATCGGAAGGTCTAGGTCCAGTGTGGCTTTGGGCCAGGCACGTCACACTCCTGGAGCTCTTTATTCCCACTGTGAAACAGAGAGGGCGCACAGTGTTGATCACTGCCAATTATTTAATGAAAGGAAACGAAATGCTGCCCTCGTGACTCGCAGCACGCGCTCGAGATGGGGGCTGCAGTCCAGCGCCAGGAAGGCTGGGGAGAGTTGTGACCAGGTGCCGAGAGAGCAGTAGGGGACCCAGGGGAAGCGAGGGGTGAGTTCTGCGAGGGAGGAGGGGGCGCTCGGCGCAGGTCCTGGCTGAGGAGATGACCTCTGAACTGGATTCAGAAGGATGAGGTGGGAGTGGGGTGCTCCTGAGAAAAGAGGTGCCTGAGAAAAGGAGATGCCTGCAGTGATCTAGGCACGGCCGCTAGACCTGTGTGGAGAGTATGGGGAGGCAAGAGGTGGCTCGGAGGGGGAGGCAGCAAAAGAGCATAGAGGGCTTTGAAAACCCCTTTCACCTGCATAATGAAATGCTCTTCTCTAGGCGTGGAACTGACTGGTGATTTGTGTTTTAATTAGGTCACTCTGGCTGGAACCAGACAGGAATCCTAACTGCACAAAGGGAACATCGGAGGAAGGAAGTTCATCTCATCCTCCCTGGAGGATGAGAGCCTGAGCCTGTGAGTGGAGTAGGGATGGAGAAGGAAATGCAATTTCAGAGTTAGAGACCATCAAGCTTCTGTGGCTTCAGGAAAGTGGAATGTGGGATGACCACCATGTTTGGAAAACTGGACCCTTGGTCACCACCACATGCTGCCTAGGGAGGCAGAGGTCTGCCTATGTTTGTTTGGACATCCTTGGTAATCATGAGGGCATTTAAGTGTCTACCAAGTGCAAACTTTGCACAGGCACTCAGCTCCCAAAGATTTAAAAAAAAAAAAAAGGGCTAGTCTCTGTCCTTGAGGTGTTTGTAGTTGAATGGGCCAAGTGGACACATGCTAGGTGGTTATATCCTTGTGGTGGAGAGATTTATGCGTCCCTACTTAGGGTAGAGCTAGGGTGGAGGCAGGGAGGGCTTCCTAGAGGATCTGGGGCTCTGGGAAATGGGAGCTCCCGGGTAGTATGGGCGAGGGCCCCTGCAGTCCCAGGGAATTTGTGATGTACTCCCTGGTGTGGAAATTGGGAAGTTTGAGTTTCAGTCTCTAAGGGAATAGGGAGCTATCGCTAGCAGAGAAGTCTGCTTCAAACTTGGGTCTGGATGGCTTATCCTGGTGCATTGCGGATTGCGGAAGACAGCTGTAAAGGAGAGAAGCTCACAGGAAGAGGTGGTGGTAGGAATATTGATGAGAGGGGTGGGGGCTGAATGTGGCAGGGGTAGTGGGAGCAGGAAGGTCATAGGGAGTTCAGGAAGGGGACTGATGTGAGGGCTGGGGGGCAGGGGGAGGATGTGAACTCCATCCGGCACAGTGGGCCACTGGGACACCTAGTGGAGATGCCTAATTGGACGGCAGTAGCTAGACCAGTGGTCTTGGGGTCACTCATTGAGGCTTAGTGATCTTGGCCCATATGAAAAATTGGAGTGATGGGGTCTGTTGTGTAATGTTGGGGGTGATTTGTCTGACAAATAGTTCACTGAGCACCTGCCAGTGTTGTAGATGTGGGGATACAGCTGGAGACAGCTGACTGCAGCAGCATGGAATACATGAAAAATGCGGGTTGAGCTAAAAATAAGGCACATAATTAGAAATCTGGCTAGCATCCATAACAATACACATGGAAAATGGGAAAGTGAGCAGCAAGTGAACATGCACCCCCCAACAGCAAGACAAGACACGGGATGGTTGTTTGCACGCCCTTTTAAATGCCAGGAATTGAACCCAGGGTCTCCCACATGCATGTGTTAGGCAAGTGCTTTACCGCTGAGCTGCACCTGGCCCCATGGGTGCTTCTGTTTGAATGTCCTTGGCTAAGCATGTTTAAATGACAGTTCGGGCACTCCAAACTCTTGTGCCAGTCCCATGGCTTCCAGGCCTCATCTGTGTGTTTTCAGACAAGGTGGAGAGCAAGCTGCCCACATGAGTCCAGCCCCCAGGATCCTCCACCCTGGGTCTCACAGGACCACCAGGGCTGGAATTGTCCTGCTCACCTCCAGCCCTCTCTTCTGGGTATTGATGCTCAAAACACAAAATAAATATGGTTGAAGGAATGTGTATTTGTTGGGTTGGTAAGTGTGGAACAGCAATTTTTATTATGTCTTAATAAACATAAAGTCTCTACTCTTCAGAATAGGTTAATTGTTTTGTAGTTGTGAAGAATGGGGCTTGATCCCAGCTACTTGGGAAGCTGAGGCAGGACAATCACTTGAGCCCATGAGTTTGAGAGCAACTTGGGTAACATAGTGAGATCTTATCTTAAAAAAAAAAAGAAGAAAAAAGAAAGAAAGGAAAAGAAAAGGAGAAAAGAATAGGAACTGGTGGAATCAGATGCCTTGCCAGAGGCCACACTGTTACCTAAAGACTTTTTTCTTTCACTGAGCTGTGGCTCACAAGTATTTCATAGCTGCAGTCAGATCAAAGTAATATGCAAATTTATATTTTTAATGAAGTAAATAAATAATCCTTTGCTCTGAGTTTATTTACAAATAAGCCTGGAGTTTTTATTCACAATTTTTAACCAACTTTAAAATCTTCACAGGCTAATAAAAAATACTGTTAATATCTACAGAATGCTTAGTAACCACAGTGCTCTGCATGTGTTTTTTTATTTATTTCTCACAACTTCCCATGAGTTAGGTGTGATCGTGATCGCCTCTCTTTTACCAACAGTCAGTTTGGGTAAGTTTAGATATAGGTGGATCAAAGCGGAGGAAGTTTGGGGTAGGGTGGGGTGAGGTTGGAGTAAGGTTGAGGCAAGGTAGAGTAAGATGAGGGCAGGTTGGGATAAAGTAAAGTTGGAATAACTTTGGGGTAAGGTGGAGTACGATGGAATAAACTTGTCCAAGGCCATTCATTCAGTGAGAGGCAGATGGAGGTTTTGAATTTACTAATCAGATCCGGAGCCTTAGCTCTTGAAGGCTAGGCATTGCCATTTATTTTATTTGTCTTTAAGACTTTGTCTGGACTGTGTCTTTGGGCACCTTTTATTACCCTTCTTTTTTTTTTTTTTTTTTGGTACTGGGAATCAAACTCAGGACCCTGTGCTTGCCAGGCAGGCGCTTGTGCCACTGAGCTACATCCCCAGCCCTTATTACCCTTCTTGTTCAAGTTCAAAAAAAGGCAGCTTTTCTCGTCCATTTGCCCTAAACACACATCTGCTGGAGGTTTGAGGGAACACAAATTGTGCTGCTTTGCACTGCTTGAGCAGCGGGAGTAATCGGTGTTGGCTTCGCCCTTCGGAAGGTAGCATAGTAGCTGGTGGAGGTGGCATCGCAATGTGGGCACCTGAGCATAGTTCAGAGGATGGCCCTCACTTCAGGTAAAGAAGGACCTGACATGTACACAGAGGATAACTTTTCTAAATTCAGTTTTGTTTGTTTCTGGAAAGTAGGGTATGGTAGCTCCTTTGGGTTTCTCAGACTCTGGCTTCTCCTGGGCAGGCAGAGGCCCATCTGCCTTGCTTGCCTGTCTTACTGAGCACCTTCTCCTTGGGGCTCTGGTTTCCGGGAGTCTCAGCCTGAATGTGGTAGAGATGGAGCTCAGCTGGCCAATTTGGCAGAGTCTGAGGCACCCTTGGAGGAGGGGATGAGGAAGAAGGAGGGCTGGCGAGGGAGCTGGTTGAGTGTGGGTGATGAAGTCTGTAGCCTCCTGTGCAGAAGAAGGACTGACTCTGCCATCCTTGATTTTCTCTGCACTAGATTTGGTGGAATGAGGCAGCTGGAAATGGTCATGTAATCTGGCTTGATAAGCAGTTGAGGCATTGGCTATAATACATTTCTGGATTTATTCTTGAGCTTTTTTTTTTTTTTGGTACCAGAACTTGAACTCACAACCTTGTACTTGCCAGGCAGGTGACACTGAGCTACATCCCCAGCCCCGATTGTTGAGGTTTAAAAAAACTTTTCAGCAACTTTTAAAATATTGACTATTAAAAACAGAACTCATTCCTTAAACTTAGTTTCCTTCAGCTGACGTTGTGCCTCTGCTTGTTGGAGTTTTGCCTGAGGTGACGCTGACATACCATGAGGCAGCCACAGCAGTGGCTGCCAAAAATAACAGCTGTGAAATGATTTGTGACGCTGTTCAGGAGAAACATATTTGTCCTTTTGCATTTTATGATCAGCAAGTGCTAGGAGTTGTTATTTATAAATGTGCTTTACTCCCCGCACTGTATTTCTTCACTTTGAGGTGGACACAGGAAGAATGCCGTCCGTGCTTTCCTTCAGGTAGGAGTCACGAATTCAGGTCCTCTGACCATGCAGGGCTTTGTGCGTCAGTCCCCGCACAACTAGCTTTCCTGTTTTTGTCATCTTGGTTTATGCGGCAGGGGCACTTTGTATAGGAGAGAAAAATACCCATGAAGGAAGCTTCCAAGGAGGTTACTAGGTGTGTGGTTCAGCCAAGTGGGGGACTCCACGGGATGCACCTCTTTGTGTTTGCTCAGGGCGGGAAGGGTGTGACACATGTTGGAAGAGAGTTGGCTCGTGGCCAAATAACTTTACCACCTGAGGTATGAGGCAGTTCCGCCACATTGCCATTCCATTGGGCTTCAGCATCACGGCCTGAGAAAGAGAGTATGGGAAAGTACACAGCTCCACACAGCACCCATGCTACACAGAGAATGATTTCTAATTGCTTGTGTCAAAGGGACCTGGTGGCCTCAGACACATACACAGAATTCTCCCTGTAAATGCATTTGTGTGGTAAAAGCTTATCTACTGCTATACTGAATAGTTTATGAATAAAACAAGAAAAAGGACAAGGAAAAAGTGGGCTGAGGGGTGGATTGGTAAAACAGCAGAATGTTGATAGTTATGGAAACTGAGTGGTGGCAGTTCATCAGTCTCTTCTCTATACTTTTGTGTGTGGAGAAAACACTTCCTAGATTAAAAGTTTCTATGAATATGTGTAGTATTTTTTTTTGGTTTTTGGTTTTTCTCCGGTACCGGGAACCGAACTCACGACCTTGCGCTTGCCAGGCAGGCGATTTTGTGCTGAGCTAAATCCCCAGCCCCGTGTAGTATTTGTCTTAGTCCATCTGTGCTGCTGTAACAAAAGACCTGTGACTAGGTAGTTATGTCCGTCTGATTTGTTACTATAACAGATACTTAGGATAACTTCTGTAGAGGAAATGTGTAACTGGTGATGGTGGCACGTGCCTATAATCCCAGAACTCTAGAAGGTTCATGTAGGAGGATTGCAAATTCAAGCCCAGCCTGAACAACTTAGTGACTCAGTGAGACCTTGTCTCAAAAATAAAAAATAAAAATGAGAAAAGGCCAGGCTAAAGCTACACGTGAAGGCCTTTGGTTCAATCCCCAGCAGATGGGGTGGGGTATTAAATTTAGCTCATGGTCTTAAAGATTTCAGTCCATAATCAGTTGACCTTGTTGCTTTTGAGCCTGTGATGACACATCATGGTAGGAGTGTGTGCTGAAGCAAAAGTGTTCATCTTATGATTGGGAAGAGAAAGAAAGAAAGGGACTGTGGTCCCACAATCCCCTTTATGGGCATGCCCCAGTGACCTAAAGATCTCCCACAAGGGTCCTCCCCAAAGCCTCTACCACCTCCCAGTAGCACTGATCTGAGGAGCAGGCCTTTAGCACACAGGTCATGGGGGCACTAAGGCAGTAACTTATAAACCACAGAAACTGATTTCTGAGAGTTGAGAAATGACATAAGACATGACTATGAATTAACTGGGCAACATAGGGCAGGGACGGAGAGTCCCAGCCAACAGAACTTGTTCTGAGGGCCAGGGAGATAGAGGGCACAGAAAGGGAAGGTGGCTGGAGTTGTTTCCAGGTCTTGTTCGGGACTTAGTCTGGATCCTGAGTACAGTGGGCAGGCATTTAAAGGTCTAAGCAAGGAGTAACTTGCAGACCACTTTCCTGATCTCATGCTACTAGGCAACTATGTGTAGAAGGTGCATGGTATACATGGGTTGGTGTCCCAGTAAGAGACAGCAGCTCCCCAAGACTGAGACTCCATGCAGTGATAGCAGAGGCAGTAACAAAGGTGTGTTTGAGATAGATGGAGGATGTGGTGATGGTCTGGATTAGGGTCAGGGAGACAGGGGGCATCAGCATAGATGGCAGTGGGGTCATCTGTTCAGAGTGAATGCTAAGACAGAGGACCTGGTATGGAGATAAAGTCCTGCATGTGACTTGGGTGGAGCTGGAGGGAGATACTGTGAAGGCACTTGGTTTGTAAATTTGGAGCTCAGAGAAGGCATCTAGCTCTGGGAAACAAGTCTGAGGACTTTCACATGTAGCTGACAAGAGGATGGAGGATCTAGCTCAGGGAGACATATAAGCCGGCAGGACAGTGCAGGATGGTTGCAGCACACGGAACCCTAGCTTGAGTGGTTATTTTTTAAATTAAATAATCTAGGACTGGAGGTTTAGCTCAGTGTAGAGCACTTGCCTAGCAGGCCTGAGGGCTGGGTTCAATCCCCAGCATCCAAAAAATAAATAAATAGATAAACAAATAAACAAAATTACAAGTTATATTTAGGCCTGATCATTGCAAAAAATTTTAAAGTATAGGAAATACATACAGATACAAACCCTTTTCCTATACGGTTTTACATACATATGCATATAACTTGTTCTATATTTTACATAAATGGGATTATACCATCACCCCAGGGACTTGTTTCACTTGCAGAGGTTTTTACTGATTATAACCATAATGCAAAGTTATAATGTAAGTCTTCTTTTAAAGTTCTATTCTCCAGGATAATATACCTATTAACATATCCCTTCCACTTTTCTTCATATTGCATGGATAAATAATTGTTTAATCATTCTCTGTTGAAAGACATCTAGCTCACTGGGGATATAGCTCAGCGGCACAAGTGCCTGCTTGGTAAGTGCAAGGTCCTGAGTTCGATTCCAGGTTCCAAAACAAAAACAAAAACAAAACAAAATAAAAAGACAAAAAAAAGAAAGACATCTAGATTGTTGGTGTGGCGGCACATCCCTGTAACTTCAGCACTTGGAAGGTTGGAGGCAGGAGGATTGCAAGTTCCAATCAGCTTGGGCAAACTTGTGAGTTACTGAGACCCTGACTCAAAATAAAAAATTTAAAATGGCTGGAGATGTAGCTCAGTGCAAAGGTCCTGGGTTTACTCGTAGTACCACAATAAAAAGAAAAAATACAGTGCTACGGTGATTATCTTTGAGAGTGTCCATTGCTTTGTATAAATTCATGAGTAAATTTTGCAGGCTGGATTTCTTCAGCAGGAATTAGCTGGGCCAAAGGAAATACACATTTCAGAGTTTTAACATGTTGCCCAATTGTCTGAGGATGCCTATTTCCCCACGCTTCCACTGGCCCTAGATTAATTTTCTCTTACTCTGTGGGGTGAAAAAGTTGCCTTATTGGTAATTTAATGTATATTCCATTGATGGCCTGCAAGTTTAAGCATCTTTTTAATGTTTAGTAGCTACAGGCAATCATCAAGATAAAATTAGCTTCTCTTGTGGTTTGCTTTTTTATTGAGTTGTCACAATTCTTTCTATGAGATTGATTTTTAACATCAATTAATTTTATCAGTTGATTAAGAATCTGAGACTGCCTCCAATTTGTGAAACCAGTGTGAGAAATTCCCTTTCTTTCAAGTCACTCTCAGAGCCCTGTGTCACCTGTGATCAGGCTTTGCTTGTTTTCCTTTGAAGCATCTTAACAACTCTGCCCTTGACTCCTTAAGATGCAAGACACAGTAAATAGCATCCTCTGCAGGGTTCTCGAGGTGTGTGGTGACTCTCTCAGGGTCTCTTGATTAGCTATGGCCACCACCGGTCTCTGATTTTGTGACAGCTTTGAATGATATGACAGGCACTGTGGGCCAGAAGGGGCTTGTCCTGGGATGTCACTGGAAGCATCTCAGACTACCTCCATGTGAGTATTGCAAGCCTTGCCTCTGCTGTCCCTCAGGTGGCCACTAAAGGAAAAGAGGCTGTTGACATGTCATGCAAACAGTGTTTCCACATCAGTTCCAAGATGCAGAGGAATCGCCCAGCCTCCATGCTTTGAGGCCCTGGGAAGTCACTCACATTGTGGACCTGTGAAGCCTGGGCCCTCAGCCCTGCTGCCTTCTGCCTCTACTTTGCCTGTGATTTCCTATCTACCCCCACTGCAACAGGACACCTGCCTTCTGCTGCTTCTTTGTGGCAGAAGAGGGCCCACTGTCCTGGAACAGAGTAGTTTCTCAATAAATGCACCTTAAATGGACAAACAACACAGAGTTCATTTATAAGACCTTTCTTGCTTAGTTCAGCTCTAGTTGGGTTGTGCTCTTTCTTACAAGCTGAGCACTCTCCTACTTTCTTTAGAAGCAATGTGCAAAGCCTTGTGTTCTATCCCCTGCACCAAAAACTCAACAAATGAGGAGGGGGAGGGGAGGGGGAAAAGGAGAGGGAGAAGAAAGTGGGGAGGGGAGGAGAGCAGAGGAGAGATTGATTTGATGTTTTAAAAATACCAAGGGGAAAAAGGGATGAGTCTTTGTGTAGTGCTAGAGATCAAACATGGCCTCATATTTGCTAAGCAAGAGCTATACCACTGAGCTACACTCAACTCCCCTGTCTTCCTTTTAAAAACAACTTCATTATGGAAAAATACAAATGTATACACAAATAAAATAGTATAATGGTACCTCTCATGACCTAGCTCCCGACTCCAGTGAATCCCCAGTTCCTTCAATACCATTTTATTTTCCCCAGCTTCTACCCTACCCCTGACATCATATCATACTGTCTATAAACACTTCAGTCAGTATCCAGAAAGAAACTTCTAGAAGGAAAGGCAGAGGAGGAGATGAGCTGCTAAGGCCCACATTCTGCCAGGCTTCAGTGGGGACAGTGCTCTGTGCAGGGTCACAGTAACTGCCTGTGGTTGCCTGATGTCCAAATGAGACCAACCCAGCTCCACCAAGGCACAGGTGTCCTGAAGTCATTTCCTTCCTGTGTTGGCCAGGGGTTTGGTCACCAGCTTGCAAACTCTGGGGTGTTTTCCCTTTTTCTGTTTCCTGTCACTGTTTTGAAACCAAGAGGAAGAGAGCATCCTCAATCTGATAACCATGCATTTATTATCAAAGTTGATGTCATATATTTATAAGGAAGGCTAGCCTGAGATCGTGAATATTGATAATTTGAGGAAAGCTAATGTCTAGCAGGACTGAAAGAATTGGGTGGATCTTCATTTTGAGATGAAAGCAATCTTCACATTGCTTTCTGCTATACTGCTAATTGTTGACCAAAGTTTTCCATGGAACACTATATGGATTATGGACAGAAATTTAAATTATATCATCTATATATATTGTCACTGAAATGGGATGTCAAGTCTTGTTCTTATTATTGATTATGGATCATTAAAGACTAGAAAAAATACATAGCTTTGAATGAACTGTGTTAATTTTTTTCTTTCTACTTCTGAAGCTCAAATTTAAAAGGTCTCTGCAAAACAAATCAAGGTAAAACATGTCTTTAAAAGTCAGAACTTTTTCAACAATGAAAAAGCAAATAGCCAGGCATGGTGGTGCTTGCCTGTAACCGCAGCACTAGGGAGGTTGACGTAGGAGGATTGACACAAGTTCAAGTCCATTCTGCGCTACATAGCGATTTCAAGGCCAGTCTGAACAACATAGTGAGACCCTGTCTTAAAAAAAAAACCAAAAAGGCAAACAGCCCAATTTAAACATGGACAAAACACTTGAACAGATATTTCTCCAAAGAAGATGTAGAAAGAGCCAAGCAGTATGTAAAAAGATAGTCAATATCCTTAGTGCTGGGGGAAATACACATCAAAACCCCAATGAGGCCTGAGGTAGCTCAGAGGTAGAGCTCTAGCATGGGGGAGTCCCTGGGTTCAGCCTGGAGCACTGAAAACACACACATGCACACACACACACACACACACACACACACACACACACACGATGAGCAGTCACTTCATTCTGCTCAGAATGTCTATTATAAAATAAAACCTAGAAGACACAAAATAATAATTGGCAATGAGGCTATAGAGAAATTGGAAGCTTTGTGCTTTGCTAGAAGGAATGTAATGTCCTGCCAGACATTAATTTTCCTCAAATTATCAATATTCATGATCTCAGGCTAGCCTTCCTTATAAATATATGACATCAACTTTGATAATAAATGCATGGTTATCAGATTGAGGATGCTCTCTTTCTCTTGGTTTCAAAACAGTGACAGGAAATAGAAAAAGGGAAAACACCACAGAGTTTGAAGCCACTGTGAAAAGCAGTTTGACAGTTCCTCAAAAAGTGAAACAGAATTACCAGATGTCTAAGCAATTCTACTCCAAGGCACAAACCCCAAAAAACTGAAAATGGGGACCCAAAATAGGTACTTGTACACAAATGTCCATAGAAGCATTGTACACAATAGCCAAAAGACAGAAATATCCTAAATGTCCACGGACAGATGAATAGATGAGTATAACAAGGTATATACTTGCAATGGGGTATTATTCAGTCTTAAAAAGGAAGGAAAGTCTGAGATGCTATACCATGGCTGCTAAGTGAAATAAGCCTGACGCCTAGGCCAAAATACTGTCTGATTCCACTTATATGAAATATCTTGAATAGTCAAATGTACAGAAGCAGGAAGCAGAACTGTGGTTACATGGCCCATGGGGAAGGGGAAAGGGAGGGTATTATTTAATGGGTACAGAGATTCAGGTTGGGATAATGAAAAAGTTCTGGGGATGGATGGTGGTGATGACTGGACAACAACATGAATATACTCAATGCCACAAAATTGTATTTCTTAAGAATAGTTAAAATGATCATTTTTGTGTTATGTATTTTTTACCACAATAAAAAATGTCAAAGAAAGCTAAAGGAGTTGAGTAAGATGGATCATCCTAATAGAAATTATATGAACAATGAAATAGCATTTCTCTCTGTCTTTTTTTTTTTGATACCAGGAATCAAACTCAGGACCTTACTCTTGCCAGGCAGGTGCTTGTACCACTAAGCTATATCCCCAACCCTTAAAGTGGCATTTCTCAAAGTAGACTTCAGATCAAGGATTATTACTAGAGAGTTCATACTGATTAAGACGATTGACTCATCAAAAAGACATAAGTGTCCTAAGTATGTATGCACTCAGGACAAAGCTTCAGCATACACGGAGCAAAAACTGGTGGAACGAAAAAGATAAATAGATACAGGCACAATTACAGATTTCAACAGTTTGCTGTCAGTAAATGATAGGAAAAGGGGGCAAAAGATCTCTTTAAGGGTACAGAACCCCTGAACAACCCTATTAAATAATTTAATTAACATACAGAGCATATTTTCTGGCCACAACAAAGATTAAATCAGAAATCAACAGAAAAATAAATGGAAAAGGCCCAAAATATTTGAAAATTAAACAAAATATTTTCTTATAACCCATAAGATAAAGAAGTCACAAAATAAATTAGAAGATACATTGAACTGAATAATGATGGGAAAATAATAAAATTTGTGAAGCATAGCTAAAGCAGTGTTTAGGAGGAAATGAATATGTTTCAAATGTTTGTATTGGAAAAGAGGAAAAGTTGTTATGATTTATAATCTAGGGGTCCCTCCAAAGCCTCGTGTGCTCGTAGGTGGGGCTTTGGGGAGGTGACTGGATCGTGGGGCGTGATATTCATCAGTGGGTTAGACCATCGAAGAGTTTGTTACTAAATGTGATGTTAAGAGGTGAAGCCTGCTGAAGGAGGTAGGTCACTGGGGGCGTGGCCTGGAAGGGTCCCTCCTCTCTTGATCTCTCTCTGCTTCCTGCCTGGCATGCCATGAGCTGATTCTCCTCTGCCATGCCTGACTGCTATGCCCTATCTGGGAACTACCTGACTACCAGGTAAAACTTCTATTAAATGTGAGCCAAAATAAACCTTCACTCCTTTAAATTGTGGGTGCTGGGTATTGCGTCCCAGTGACGAGAAAGTAACTAAGACAGTTGTGAATGTCAGTGATTCTAACCTTCAGGTTAAGAAGCTGGTTGAAAAAAGAAGGAGAAAGAAAAATTAAGCTGGTTGCAGTGACACACACACACGTAGTCTCAGCATTTAGGAGGCTGAAGTGGGAGGGACACTTGAGCCCAGAAATTTGAGATCAGGCTGGGCAACACAGCAAGACCATATCTTTAAAAAAAAAAAACAAAGACTAAAACAGAGAAAGGGGGAGAATTAAGCTTAAAATAGAAGAAAACAATGAAGAATTTAAATCAATAAAATATGAAACAAACAACAGTAAAAGTCAATGAAATCAGTTCTGAAAAATCAATATGATTGATAACCCTCTAGATAGATTAAGAAAAAAGAGAGAAGACACAAGATTTAAAACATTAAAACAATGGGAACATTATGCACAACTTTATGCCAGTAAATTTTAAAGCTTGTGTACAATAAGTTATCTGAAATACCCAAATTACCAGAATGGACTCAAGAAGTAAGAGAAATTCTAAGTAGCTCCGCATGTACTAAATAAAGAAATTGCATTTTAAAACTTTCCCATGAGGAAAACATGGTTTCAGTGGTGAATTCTACCGTTCTGCATCTTTAGACCATGATGATCTTACTGAAAAGAGCTAGCTGCAGTCACTCTCCATGTGCACATGTACATAACCTTCTCTACCTATGGGCTTGGTAGTCATAGAGTCAACCAACTTCAGATCAAAAATGTTTTTTAAATTTGGGTCTATGCAGAAACATGCAGACTTTTCTCCTTGTTTTTATTCCCCAAACAATAGAGTATGGCAACTATTTACAAAGCATTGACATTGTATTAGGTATTATAAGTAATCTAGAGATGATTTAAAGTATAGGGGAAGTAAAGTATACGCCTATGTTATATGCAAATACTGTCCCATTTTAGACTTGGGATATGAATTTGGTATCTGTGCAGAGAGGGTCCTGGAACCAAGGACCAATCCTCCATGGACATCAAGGGTGCATAATACTGTATATGTTTATGAATACAAATGTGGACCTTTTTCCTCACCATGAACATAACTCAGTACTCATTAAGCATAAATTTCCAGTTCCCTCTCCACCCAGAATTGGCAATAACCAAATCTACTTCCTGTCTCTATGAATTGGGCTGTTCTGGTACCTTATGTAAGTGGATTTGTCTTTCCCATCCAAGTACTAATCAGACCTGACCTTGCTTAGTTTCCGAGATCAGACGAGATCCGGCGCTTTCAGGGTGGCATGGCTGTAGACAATATTTGTCTTTCCAAGTCTGGATTATGTCACATAGCACAATGCTTTCAAGGTTAATCTGTTTTGTAATGTGTTAGGGCTTTATTCCTTTAGAAGACTGAATAATATTTCATTGCATGTATTACATTGTTTATCCACTTATCTGTGGATGGACATTTGTGTTGCTTCTACCTCTTGGCTATTGTGAATATCTATGATCATGACAGGGTCTAAGTTGCTAAGTTGCCCAAGCTGGGCTTGAATTCATGATCCTCTTGCCTCTGCCTCCCAAAGTTCTGGGATTATAGGCATGTGCCACTCTTGCTTTCAAGCCTTCTGGGTGTTCACTTAGTAGCACAATTCCTGGGTCATAGGTTAAGTTTCTAAGAAAGCATCACACTGCTTCCCATTGGCTGCACTATCTTACATTCCCACCAGTAGTGTGCGGTTTCCACAGTCTGACGCAGTGAACAACAATGAAGCATTCTGATCTAAACTCGTGTGTGTGTTAAAATGGATCTCAGTGGCTAGCTGTTCAGCTTGGGGCAGTTTAGGCTCCTTATACCTGAGTTTCCTCACCTCCCAAATGGAGATAATGATAGTGTTATCATTCTTAGTGTGGTTGTGAAGTTTAAATAAGCAAATATGTGTAAAAGACTTGGAAGAGAGCCTGGCAAACATGAATACTATAAAAACAATTGCTGTTGTTAGCTGGTCTCATCACTGTCATCATTACTATCATTGAAAACAAGAATGTCTGAAATTTGCAAACTGCAGCCCACACCCCTCAGCTGAGTCGTCTTGGGCAGCACAAGGGACAGTGGCCAGGAGCTGAGGCTGAGTCAGACAAGCCCACGAAGATGAGAACATACATACATATGAAGCTGCAGATGGGCAGGGTGCAGAGCTCTGTGGAAGAGGCACATATTGTGGAGGAGCGGTGTCCTTAGATGTCATATCACACGATCCAGTCCCTTCGTCTTAGGGAACAGGAAAGTGAGGCTCACAGAGGCTGTGGGACTCCTCCAGCTCACACTTTCTGTGAAGGCATTGCCAGGAGTTGGAGCTGCTTGTTCTAGGCCTTTCTTTCACACCTAATTTCAGAGACAGCAGTCAGTAGGGTCTGTGCAAAAGTTCTGGTGGAATCAGGAGCACCCGAGACGAGGCACAGGTGTCCCTGACTGTGACTGTTCCTGAGTTCATGCACTGTGTTGTCCTTTTCACTGTAATAAGTTATTTGGTGACCGGGGTCATGGGGTGTGTATGCTTTCAAGATTGCAGAGAAAAAAACCATGTGCCAAGTGAATCTGATACATTTCCTGGTGTCTCCATCTTCAGAGCCATCGCTATTCCTACCACCTTGTCCACAGAGAAGCTTTGTGGTCTTGTGCTATGATACAAAGAGCCCTCACAGTGGGCTTATAGGCATGTAAGTGTAAAGTGTAAGTGTAAAGATCCACGTCCATGGCAGTGTGGGTTTTTATTTTAAAACATGCATGGACTGGGGGTGTTGCTCAGTAGTACAGCAAATGTTAAACATGTTCAAGATTCTGGGCTTGAGCCCAAGTACCCTGAAAAAATTTAAATAATAGAATATGCATGCTGTGCTGTGAGGGCAATTCGATAGCTCTTCCTTTCTATTGCATTTGCTATCCTTTCTAGATTCTTGGGAGGCCACAGGCTGTGCAGGTTCTGCTGGCTCCAGTCTGGTAGGTCCACAGGAAGTCTGCCAAGAAAGACTTGGCTCTCATCCGTGTGGGAACTAGGGGGTCACTTCCTCTCATATTACGATTGTTAAGTTTGAATAGTACTGACTGCTGGCACGAGGTGGCCTCTCTAGAACTTGTTTTAATTAGTAAAGATTTATTATAACCACTTTGGGTAAACAATAAGAGTATGTCATCATTTCCCAGTCTGCATAATTGCTTTCATTTCTGCAGACTTTCTTTTAGTCTTTTCTCCTGTGGATACGTGTTTTACGATGTGATTGTCGCATACGGACAATTTGATGTCATTCTTATGAGGCTTGCTTCTAAATATCTATTTCTGCAACTTGATAAAAGGATCTGCAAAGTGCCTACACCTAGCCACCTGCTCACTGGGGAAGGACTGAGTGCCTTTCCTCTGAGAAATGCACAAGGGGCGGATGTCCAGCGTCACCACTCCTATTCACCATTGTACTGAGATCCCAACGGTGCACAAGGCAAGAAAGAAAATTAAAAGGCACACAGATTGGAGAAGAAGAAATAAAACTATGTACTTTTATTTGCAGATGACATTATACTTTATTTAGAAAATCCAGTGAAATCTGCACAAATCTGCACTGAAACTCATAAGTAACATGTGGCCATGGGAAATAAAACAAGCATGATAGAAAAAAAAATAAAAGTCACAAGTACATTTAGCTATCTACTAGCACATTGTTGGAAATTAAAATCAGAAACATTCCCATTTACAATAGTACCCTGTCTTAGTTATTTTTTTCCCATTGCTAAGTCAAAATACCTGACACCCAAAGTTAAAGGGGGAAAGGTTGATTTAGCTCACAGCTTATAAAGGTTTAGCTCACAGTTTGTAGAGGTTTCAGTCCATAATTGGGGGATCCAAGGCAGGGTGGCACATGGCAGAGGGGCAACCATCCATGGCAGCAGAAGACAACAAAAACAACAGGCAAAGGAAAGAGGATAAGCCTCTTTTGTCCTGTATAGTTTATGTGGGCTACTCATCCTAGGACAGGTGTAGCACTCATACCCTTAATACCAGCATTGGACCATGAATCAATCACAAACTCTAAACTTACCTACCTCCAAATAAGCCCCATCTAAAAGTGCATGAGGCTTTGGGGGACATCTAGACACAAACCACAACGTACCTCCAAAATGAACTATTTAGGCATAAATCTTGCAAAATATGTGCAAAGCTATATGCTAAAAACTGTGAAACTCTACTTAAAGAAATGTAAGACTTCTAAATAAGTCTAGAGATCTTGTATTAGTTAACTTTCTGTTACTATAACAAATACCTGGGATAATAGGTTTCAAGAGAAAAGATTTATTTTGGCTCATAGTTAGGAGGTTCCAGTCTATGATCATCAGCTATCTCCACTGCTTTTTTTTAATGGAGACAGGAGGCTAAATAGTCTCACTATATAATCTAGGCTTCCCTTGAACCCACTCTGTAGCCCAGGCTGGCCTTGAACTCATAATCTATTTGCTTCAGCTTCCTGCGTGTAAGATTACTAGTGTGCACCATCATGCCCAATGTCTGAGTTATTCTGTCATTGCTGGGAGTTATGCTCACAAGTTAAAAGAGAAGAGGTTTGTTTTGGCTCATAGTCTATAGAAGTTTCAGTCCATAGTTGATTTATTTCAAGGCAGGGTTGCATGGCAGTGGGTTATCACAGAGGAGAAAGAGCTCATGGCATGACAGGCAGAAAGCAGAAAGGGATCAAGGAAGGAGGAGAAAAGACAAGGAAAAGGCAAGAAACTAGCGCAGATCAAAGAACTTTGGAGAAGAATGTGGTTGAAGGACACACACTCTCTGATTTCAAAACAAATCTACAGTTACCCAGACAGTCATCTAGATGGTTTAGTCATCCCATCCAGGTGGTACTGGGGATAGACACATAGTCCAGTGGACTGAATAGAGAGGCCACACAACTTCACATAAGGGCGGTTAATTGATTTTGGACAAAGTATAAAACTAGCTTAGTGGAGAATGGATTGTTCTAAGTTGAAAGTTCTTTTGAGATATCTAAAAGCCTGTTGGTAGAATAGAGGGCCTGAAATTCAGGGAGAGTTTCTTGGCCCCGGAGATCAGATTTTAGGGGTTATTGACTAAGAGGTGGAAGTGAAAGTCATGGCAGTTGTGAACGTTTTCAGGGAAATGGGAAAATGGAGGAGAAAGTCAGTGAGGATGCATTCTAACTCTGGAGGAGGAGTGAGACAGGAGGAAGGAGGGTCCCAGATAGGACCCTCATCTCTGCTCACTGGTGGCCATACATGCAGCCATACTGCATGGCCATACTCTGCTCACTACTGGCCCATGTGTCAAGCGATGCTCCCAAGCACAGGTCAAGCCAGGCTGGAGATGGGATCAGTGGATTGTGTGGAGGTAAAGAGGTAAGGAGAAATGTGAGCTGCACATCATCCTGTTGTCACTCTCTGCCCCTTATGAAAAGAACTAGGCGTCATGGCAGTGGCCACATCGTTTTTCTTATTAGTGGATTTTTGTCACCCTGAACCACCCAAAGTGGTCCAGTTCCCCAATACCTAGTGACGATGTAATCTCAGGAATTCTGTTACTTCCAAGGTGTGAAGGCCCTTTTATCCTTTAGCCCAGTGACAAGCCAAGTGAGGCAGAGATAGTTTCTGATCAATTAGTTTATTGCACAAAAGTAGAATCAGCAGAAATAAGCAAAAGGAATACATAGAAATATAGGCAAAAAATAGGTTACAAAATGCTAGTCATGAATCAAACACTACATCCATGGGAAAAATGTTCCAAATGGTCTGAGATGCCAGTCTCTTTAAGGTGGCACTCACACAGGTCTGGAATTCCATTGCCCTGCCAGTAATGAAGGTGAAGGACTGTTCACTCAGCCAGGGCAGCTGGTGGCCGATGCCTTTTCAAAGTGAAAAATGACACAGTGAGACGCGTCTCAAATGATGCCTTGGAGGGGCTGGTATTTATAGTCTCAGGAGGTGTGCTATCTCAGCTCCCAGATGTCTGTTTTGGAGGGAACGATCCCAGACACCAGACACCTCATTTGCTGATCTAGGCACAGTTGTCAACGTGGCCATCAGCCAGCCAGGTGTCAAGGTGACTACCAGTCAGCCACATGGCTCAGTTATAGCTTGTTATAATAGAAAGCTCAAAGCGTAGTCACATTAGTCCTTATTACAATATCAGTTTACTTAGATTCACAAGAATTGTAACACGGTAAAAACACACATTTAATCTTTTAAAGGAACATCACCGTGAGGGGTGCTTTTGAAGTGGCAAATGCTGGGGCTGGGGATATAGCTCAGTGGCATAAGTGCCTGCCTGGCAAGCACAAGGTTGTGAGTTCAATCCCTGGTAACGAAAAAAAAAAAAAAAAGTGGCAAATGCTGTCTGCCCTGTGTGCTTCACAACATCACATGGCTTCTCCCGTAAGAGGAAACTATTTTACAGGTGGGTGAACTGAGGCCCAGTTCCCAACATAGTGAGTTGTGACCTAGGATTCCAGTCCCTGCCCTCCCCACTTTTCTCTGCAGTTGGACCCAGAGCTCATGCCTGCAGGCTTCAGATGGTGACACAGTACTAGAGATCCCACGCAAAGACTCCAGAGGGCTTCAGGGAGTTTCTACCTTGTGCCTGCTTTTCCCAACAGTGGGCAAGGTGGACAGAGAGGCTGAGGGTATTGAGGCAGCACACCTGGTCAGGTGGATTGGAGGCCAGGTGCAGGTCTCACTCTTCTGGGTTACCTGAACCTGGCATGTGCTGGGCTGGTCTTCCTCTGGGAGGTGGATTTCAGTAGGGCCGATGTACCTGGGTCTTGGGTTATTCTCCCTTATTTCTGCAGCCTCTCTGCTGCTCAGAAACAAATGCCACCCAGTGTCCCCCGCAGAGTGGCCCATGGAGATGGGCTTCCAGTGCTGCATCACCACTTCCTGCAGCCTTTGGGAGCGGCCTCTAGCACCAATTTCCACCACTTTCCACAGGCAAGGTTTGAAATGGCCAAGTCATCTATTAGTGGGGAAGGGTGTGGCTGGGCCAGACTAAGTACAGATTTAAACTTGGAGAAAAAAAGCTTGGTGCTAAAGTGTTGAGGCACATTAATTTGAACAACTTCCTCTTTGAACTGAAAGAAGCATAGTTCTTTCCAAGTTATTTTTGACAGTATTAACTACTTCCAGGCAAATGCATGCAAAGCCTTTAAATACATGCGAAAGGCCAGAATTACTTTTCTTTCTTGCTTAGAAACAGCTTGAGGCAGGAGGATCACAAGTTCAAGATCAGTCTAGGCAACTTAGCAACTTAGGAAGAATGTGTCTCAAATTAAAAAACAAAAAAGGGCTGGGGATGTAGCTCTGGGTTTAAACCCTAGTACTGCAAAAAAAAAAAAAAGAGGGAAAAATTGACCAATGTCATCCTTTCTAAGTCACTTGATATTTTTGATCTTCTGTACCTTTTGTAACTTCCCTTGAATGAGAGGAAATATGATTGCCAGTTATATTTAATTTAGTTTAAATAAATCAAAGCACATATTTCTACTTCCTGCCTGTGTAACACTTGACTGTGGACAGCTTCAAAGAGTAGGATAACTATGTTCTTGAGTGATTGTGTTTTTGTTGTATTATAAACAGTTCAAAGTTTTGTATTGTATAGACGTGAACAGAATAACATTTAGATATCATTCTCTCTGGGAGTAACAGCGGAGTGCTTTTGATTGTCTTGTGTTTCCTAGTAGGTTAAATTTAGGTATTCATAGAATATATATTTATGTAAAGTCTTTTTCTACTTTTTCTAGCATTATTCTCTGGAATGTGTATCACAAACGCCAGGTAGTAGTTGGAAGAGGTCTCTTTTTCTCCCTTGGTCTAAACTGGCAGGTTATTATATGGAATATGATTGAAATACATGGAGAAAGTTTAAATTAAAAAAAAAAACTGGGGGAGACTAGTGAGTTGTAAGGATGAATTTTAAAGATCTTGAAAGAATAGCCAAAATGTTGGAGTACAAATCACAGACAAAAAAGATTCTCTCTTAGAGAGAAGAAACAGACAAAAGGACCAAACTTCCTTTTCAACAAAGAGAAACTAATAGTATAAATGAATCAAATGAACATATATCTTAAAATATTTTTGAAATAACAGAATAAATCATTTTGGAAATTATTTGAAATTTCCCCATATTTCTTATTTATCTGACTTTTCTTCTTATTTATTTTATGTCTTTTATTTCTCTGCCCATCTCTGTCTCTTTCCCCTTTTCTCTCTCTCCATATGTGTGTGTGCGTATATATATATATATATATATATATATATATATATATATACGCATACACATATATTGAGTTCCTCATATAAAAGAAACCATGTGATACATTTTGACTTGTTTTACTTAACATTATATTATCAAGTAGCATCCATTTTCCTATGGCTACCTCAAGTGTATCCTTCTTTATGGCAGAGTAGTACAACATTGTGTATAATTACAGTATTTTCTTTACCCATTTATCTGTTGATGAATATTTATGCTCTTTCCAAGATCTAGCTAAACTGTGCTGCTGTAAACATGGGTATGTATGTATCCCCCTATTATGATGACTTTAACTCTTTTGGGTAAATTTTTAAAAATATATTGCAGTAAAAGACACACTGCCTTAATCCTCCTCAAAATATTCCTCTTTATTTCACACACACATTTATCCCATTATTCTTGGCACTTTCTTTTTAAATTTTTTTTTCTTTTTTGTTAGTATACATTTATCCTCTTTCATGTTTACAAGGTGTGGTAAAAAATGCTGCCAAGGGCCAGCCGGGGAAAGGCGGGCTGTGAAAACATTAAGGTGTGTTCTCTTCCACCTCGTTCACTGGATCTGGCGTCGTGCAGTTTCTGGCTCTTCCCCAAAGTCAAAATGACCATGAAAGGTAAACATTTTCAATCAGTTCAGGACGTCTAGGCAGCCAGACAGCATAACTAATGACACCCACAAAAAAAGGACTTCCAGAACTGCTTCAGAGAGTAGCAAGGCCGACAAGGTGTGTTCAAAACAAGAGGGAGTATTTTGATGGCGATTAATGACAATTCTATAATAATAGAATAAAATTTTAAAAAAATATTTAAACATTCACTGTATTTTTTTAATCTCACTCTCATAAAGAGCAGCAGGAAAAAATATACTAAAACAAAACCAAAATGTTGATTTAGGGTTTGTTTTTCTTGTAGATGAATCAGGTTTAGGAAACTCACGCAGATCAACAGCTGCTTTCTGCCGTCCTTTCCCCAGGCTGTATTCCCAGAGCTCTGGGTGGCTGTGGGGCTTCAGAATCAGGTATTCCAAGGGCTGAATGATCCCACCAAGGTAGTGAGGTCCCTGGATTCCTGGAGTCATTTGTTTTAGAAACAGTTCCCTAAGTCCCTGAGCGCTGCTCAGCCCTGTGTCCTCACTGCCATGAGGTCCAGTTCAGCCATCTGTGTGGTCTGCTGCTGGTTGCCACAGTGTGACAGAGGCTGGCATGTGGGAACAGAGAAAGGTTTGCACATATGTGGCCACTATGGGGCTCTCCCCTGCTTGGACACTGGTTTTTGATGGACGTGTAGGAACCACCTCAGCTGGGAAAGGCACATGTCAGAGTTCAGGGATTCAAGGCTGGACTCTAGTCGGCACCTAGGGTACACACAGGGAGGTCCAACTCGTGGCATGGGCCAGCCAGGGCCTGGGGTGTAGGACACATACACAACACCCCTGGGCTGGATGTAGACCAGGGAGGAGTCCAGCAGGCCAGCCTTGCTGCCTGGGGAGTCCCACCAACGGGACCTGGAAGTGCAGGCTCAGCCAGCACATGTGTCACTAGCCTCTAAGGAGACACGGCCCACGGGGACTCCAGAGCCTCCCATCTGACATGACACACCTGGGGCAGAGGCTATAACTTCCAGGTACCTTGCGATCACATTACTGGCCCAAGCAGCACTGGTTGTGTCCTCGCTCCAGGACAGGGTGGGATGGGGACCTCACTGTGTCTACTGCTCCTCAGCAGCACGGGCAGCTCATGCCTTTGCTGACAGGAAGTATGTCAGGAGGCTGCGGCCAGTGCAAGGCCGCTCTAATCTTTGGCCCATCTTTGCCCAGTTGCTGTGAGAGTTCCAATTCCCTGTTTTTGCTTCTTTGGAAGTGCTGATAAGATGGGAACAAAATAAATCAAATGCAATGCTACATGTTTCCTAGTTTAGGAAGTAGAAACGAAATGTGACCTTGGAAGTGCTTCCAAACTTTTATTTTTTCCTCCACAGTGATTTGTCCTTCTTTTAAAAAAATTGTGGTAATAAAAATATATATAACATAATATTTACTACTTTAACTATGTGTGTACGTGTGCGTGTGTGTGTGTGTGTGTGTGTGTGTGTGTGTGTATTTAGTGTTGAGAATGGATCCCAGGGCCTCATGCATGGTAGGTGATCACTCTACCAATAAGCTGCACCCTCATCCCTGACCATTTTCAAGTGTATCATTCAGTGGCAGTAAGTAACTACAATTGCTGTGGTAACAATTAACACTACCCACACCAGGACTTTTCTATCTCCCCTAGCTGAAGCTCTGCACCATTACAGACTATTTCCCCTTCCGCATGGTTTCCTCAGAAGTCTGCCCAAAGGCCATATTTCAGTTCAGCCCCGGCTTCCTGAGGTACCATTTCTGCAGGTACACCTGGGATCCAGGGGTGACCTAGGTGGCCTCATGCTGCAGGGCTTACTTGCTTCTCCTGTGTGGGCTGGGCAAGGAATCTCTCTGGACACCCACCAGCAAGCCCTGAAGGGACTCTGCTCTGCAGACAGTTGTTCCCATTCCAAAGAAAAGCAACCTGTCAGGCATTTGCAGAGCGGTCCCAGCTAATGTTGATTCAGTTCCTTCCAGTGTGCCAGCTGCTGTTCCCAAAGCCCACTGCATGCGGTTGTGGCCAGTGCATCGCATTTTGTCTTATGCTTACTGGATGGATGCAGCAGTAAGCTGGTTTAACTTAACCCATGGCCTTGGTTTGGAGACTCTATCTTTGATGGTGGTGAAGAAGAGATCTTACGAGACTGGGCACTGGGCTCAGGCTTTATTTCATTCTGTGTGGTCCCAATCCCTACAAGGGCCCAAGAGGTACTTAGGTATTTGATTTCCATTTTGAGGACAAGAAAATAGCAACTCTAATGATGTGTTTCTAGAGCCTGATGCTCATGAGGTCAGAGTAAAGATTCTGCCACAAGTAGCCATACGTGGACTTGGAGATCAGCAGCACCTGTCAAGGTGTGCACAGATGGTTGGAGAGGTAGGGCATGGATGGAGCTGTGGGCTGGAAATCCAATCTAGAGAGAGTCTGGCTGCTCAGAAGCCAGCAGAATACAAGAAAAATATGCCCAGGGGGCCATGTACTAGGAAAACACCAGCCCGAGGCCTGAGACTCGGATCCAAGCTGCCCCACCCCTGCCAAGTGAGGTTTCCCTCAGCCTTCTTCTTCCCTCTTGTCATGGCTGGGATTCAGTCTGATCATGCACTTGTGTCCCCAAAGCCCCGAGAGTGTGCCTGGGCATGGCCCATCCATCCGCTTGGGGCAGGGTAGCTGCCTCATAGTGCTTCTGGGTTAATTTCCTAGTGAATTTGTGTAGGAGACTGTGGCTGACTTGGGTCAGGAAGCTTTCACATGAGGCCAGCCTAACCTTACCCGTCATTGGAATGCAGAGCAGCTTGAGGCTCAGTTCCTGTCTTAGGCGGTGGTTGGCGCTACATGTGAGCTCCAGGTGCCCGTCTCTGGCTATCCAGTCTAGTGCACCAAGGTGAGAAAGTTATTTGCCCCTATAAAGCATCATCATAGCGCAATCCTGCGGGATCTATGTAACTTTCTCTATCAGCCATCTCGAGCCTGTGATAATAGACCCTTATGGGTCGTATAATTATAACATCCACCTGTTGTATAATAAAAGCCATCAATTTGTTAAAGAGAAAAGGGGCTAACGAAAGCAAAATCAATAGTCCAAGCAAAGACCCAAACAGGTGGAGGAGGTCTCATTCCAAATTTGATCTCATTCCAAATTTGATCTCATATGTTTCAACCATGTGAGTAGTTTTAGCTTAAGGGGGATATGGAAGGTTCAGAGGCTTGAGCTCGTCTTCAGAAAACTAGTACCAGTGCCAGGCAATGTCCAGCCAGGACTGTACACTGTGACCTCTTGTCCCCACCGCCCCTCTGTGTATGCACTCTGCTTCATCTGCAGCTCATATCATCATGGTTTACATTTTCCTCTGGGATGATCCCTGGGGTGTCGGGTGGTAAGAGGGTTCACCATGATGTGGGCACAGAACTGGGGCCAGATCCCACCACGGCCTGACCCAGTGGCTCAAGACCTCAAAACCGGGGCTGGGGATTTAGCTCAGCGGCAAAAGCGCCTGCCTGGCAAGCGCAAGGTCGTGAGTTCGGTTCCCGGTACCGGAGAAAAACAAAAACAA
>NW_004955442.1:18395213-18448994 GCF_000276665.1 Chinchilla lanigera | reverse complement strand
TTCACAACTTCGTCAAACACTTCTTCAACAGGTCTGGATGCATCTATTCTCTTGACTTTCCCCACTTTTTCATATGTCAAGAATTGGCTTTGGGGGCTGGGGGTTTAGCTCAGCGGCAAAAGCGCCTGCCTGGCAAGCGCAAGGTCGTGAGTTCGGTTCCCGGTACCGGAGAAAAACAAAAACAAACAAACAAAAAAAAGACCTCAAAACCATTATTGCAATGTTAAATGAAAAAAAAAAAAAAAAGCAAAAAGATTTCATGACATATGAAAAGGATATGAAATTCTAGTTTCAGCACCCATAAATAAAGCTTTATTGGAACAGTAATACTGTGCATTTCGCATTGTATAGCGCTGATGTCTCTACAGTGGTGGTTGAATTGTTGTGACCAAGGTGTGGTAGCCTGTTGAGCTGAAAATGTTTACTGTCTGGCTCTTCCCAGCAGTTTGCTGAGCTCAGGCCTTCCTCTGATGACAGATATTTGGTGGTCGGTGGCATTTCATAATTACTCAGCACTTAGGCTTTATACAGAAGGGGAAAGGTAAATGCTGGGAGGGGCAGACCTGAGGGATTTTTAGGAAGGGCTCTGGTCAGGTGTCACTAGAATGTTCTGTTTCTGCAGCTGACCTGGCCGGAAGCTGCTTAGGGATGATCTACGTGGTCACTGGTTGTGTTGTTGCCTGGCAGGCAGCTGGGCCTTTGCCCGGTGCTTTCATGACACCCTTCCAAGGGAGAGTGGTTGGAGAACCACAATGGCTTCAAAAGAGCCACCCACCAATAGTCTGTCCTTGTGCCGGGGGCCCCTATGTGTGTGGGTGGTCAGACATGTGATGACGGCATCTGTTACCGCACAGCACTGCCTTTCCCCAGTGGGACAGTTCTATATCTGCTCTGGGAAATGAGCCCTCAAGATGACACAGATAGCAGAGATGCCCCAAGCCAGTTGGTCAAAAAGCAGGCCAGGGGCCGGCCTTGGGGAACCTCAGAGATCTCTTTGATGGTAAGGGCAAAGACAGCTTGATGTTTTCTGCCTGCCCTTGGTGGTTGGGTAAAAGGTAAGGCTGAGAATCTTCCTGGGGAGGGGATGGTGTTGTAAAAACAATGAGATGTTTATTTGGTTGTAGTGAAACACACAGAACACACAATTCACCATCTTCACCATTTTTAAGCCTGCAGTTGAGTGGTATTGAGGACATTCACAGTACTGTGCAGCTAGCACTGTCATCCCTCTTCAGCACTCTTCTCATTTTGCAAAACCAAAACACTGTACCCACGAAACGACGACTCCCTGTCCACCCCTGGCAGCTACCATTCTATTTCACCCCAACCCCTGGCAACTACCATTCTGTTTCCTGTACTAATCTGTAAGTGTGAAAACTCTAGGTACTGCCTAAAAGTGGATTCAAGTAGTATCTGGGTGTGTGTGTGGGGGGGTGGTATTTCACCTATCATCATGCCTTTGAGGTTACCCACGTTGTGGCAGGTCAGCAATCTATTCCTTTTCAAAGCTCCTCCACTGTTTGGCTATTGTAAATAATACTGATACGAACGTGGGTACACAAGTACCTCTCCATAGCCCTGGTTTCAATTCTCTTGGATAGAACCCACAGCGAGGTTGCTGGGTTATATGACAATTGCTTCATTTTTTGAGGAAATGCCAAACTGTCTTCCACAGTGATGCACCGCTGTGCACTCCTACTAACTGCACAGGGTCCCTGATTCTCTGCACCCTCTGAAAGTTCTTGTCATTTTTTGTGTTATTGATACTAGCTACGCTAACGGTTGAGAGATGGTTCTGTTCTGTTTTGCTTTGTTTTAAAGTATAACTTTCATACAGTGAAGGAGACAGATCTTTTCCCCCACAAGAGGTATTTTCTCAGATGAAACACATCCCTCATGGATCTGTCATCCCATCAAGAGATAAGACACTTCCAGAGCTCTGGAAATTTTCTCTCTTTCCCCTTCCCATCAGTCCATCCCTATCCCATCTCCAGAATGTTGTCACCGTGGAAGAGCTGTGCCCACCACTGCCCTCGATGTCAATGGCCCCCACAGTGAGGACAGGGTTGGTGGGCATGGGTTCAGTGGACCTGAGTCTTCTCCCTGAGTGGCTTCTGTTCCCTAGGGTTGAAGCAAAAAGAGGAGCTGTGTTTGCAGAGGCACACAGGGCTGTGCCCAGCTCCCGGCCTCTCCCGGAGCCTGCTGTGTTGCTTTTGGTGGTCTGAACACAGGATGCACCGTGTCCTCCACTTGATGACAGTCGAGTGATATCAGGCCAGGTGCTTCCCGGAGGCTGGGCATGCAGCCCGCTGCCCAGCAGGGCTGGGGGAAGGTTTTTGAAGGGAGGGCCTGCCTCTGAGCTGACTCTGCGTCAGTGATGTTTATTATGCCTTTCCCCTGTTTAGAAGATGGGAGTTTCTATTCTGAGTCATGCCCCTTACTGTTCTCATCTCCCCCTCCCCTGCCCCCGGCTGTGAAAGGTGGCTTATCTTGAGAAACTGATGTGCAGGTAGCATCCTGTCACGCTCTCACCAGAGAACTGGATGTGCTGCACTGGACAGCCATGCCGTTTCGGTGTGTAGCAGTTCCCCAAGAGCTTCTGTCCCCAGCTTGCAAGCTGAGGCTCTGGGGAGGGGCTGGGGCTAGGTGAGCTGAGCCTGACCTTCACCGTCGATCTCCCCAGCAACACCAAAGTATCTGATCCCTAGCTCAGCTTCTGCTCTTCATGTAGCCCTCAGCAAAGAGCTGCTTCTGTCTGGTGCTGAGGAGGCTGGCCCCTCACAGGCAGGACAATAATGAAAGACTCAAGTGGATAATAGCAGGAAAGGGGCCGAGGAGTTCTGGCTGGGGTGGCAGGGGTGGGGCCCCTCTGAGGAAGACACAGTGGGATTGGATGGATGACACAAGCTTGAGGCAGAGAGAATGGGGCCTGTCTCCGTGGGGATGCATGAGGAAGGCTGGGCAGCAGGCAGCTCTGCGTAGGCCACATGCGGCACAGGGAGGTGTGCAGGGAGGCCAGGCCAGCCCTGCCCGGACTGTTCCCTAGTCGTCCAGGAATGAGCTCCTGGGACAGTAACATGGCCAGGTCCTGGGGACAATGAAGTGGCCAGCTCTGGGGACAGTGATGAGCTAGATCCCGAGGACAATAAGGTGGCCGATCCTGGAAACAGTGACGTGACAAACCCCAGGAGATAGTGACACACCCCAGAGCTGTGGTCCTTTCCTTAAATCTGGGTGATTCAGATTCCAAAGGCTTCAATGACTTGGGCAGGAGGTAACTGAAGTTTATACTTCACTTCTTGCCTCTAAAATCAGCTTTTCTAACCCTGATTTTGGTGATCTGGCTGAGTTACATGGTTCTTTTTCTCCCAAGATGTGGGATCAAATTCAAGTCTGACACCTCAGCGAGAGTGGGGTCACTGGCTGCAAGGCCTCAGTCGATCTTGCTGAATTTTGTCCCCACCTCTCCTTGTGCTCAGAGTTCACACAGCTGCTTTTCCCTTTTCACCCTGGCCCATACGTTGTCCCTTTGTAGCCCCTCCCAGTGCGGCTCTGTGACTACTTTCCACATTCTGCAGAGATCTGGTTTTCAGAGAGAAGGCCAGTGAATTGTGGGAGCTGAAGCAGGTGAGAATGGGTTAGAATGCAGAAAGCAAATGATCTGCCAGAGCTCTGTTTGGATCTTAAGCATCTTAATTGTTTATTGTGGTAAAATAAACACAATGAAAAAGGTCTTCACCATTTTTAAATGTGTAGTTCACTAGTATTAGGTATATTCCCATTATTGTGCAAACAACCCAGGAACTCTATCTTATGTCAAAGTTAATTTTTTTTTAAGCTTTTTGAGACAGGGTCTCACTATGTAGTTCAGGTTGGCCTCAAACTTGCAGCAGTCCTCTTGCCTCAGCCTCCCAAGTGCTGGGATTATAGGCGTGCGCCACCACACCGGGCTTAGCCATGTTTTTAAAAAAAGAGCAAAAAGAAAAGTTGAACATGTTGGCGCGTGCCTGTTATCCCATCTACCTGGGAAGCTGAGGCAAGAGGATTGCTTGAGTCTTGGAGTTCAAGGCCAGCCTAGGCAACATAATGAAACCCTCACCTAAAACAAAACACAAAGCAAAACAAAAACCATTATGGGTTGAGAGTGTCAGGGTATTTGCCTAGCATGTGCAAGGTCCTGGATTAAATCCCCAGCACCACAAAATAGACAGATGATAGATAGATAGATATAGATAGATAGATAGATAGATAGATGATAGATAGATAGACAGATAAAGAAGTGAAAGGGAGAAAAAATAAACAGAGCAATGCTCTCTTTAAAAAATCAGCAGCCTAGGGGCTGAGGACTTAGCTCAGCGGCACAGCACCTGCCTGGCAAGCGCAAGGTCATGAGTTCAATTCCCGGTACTGGAAAAAAACAAAAAACGAAAAACAAACAAACAAAAATCAGCAGCCAGAAGCTGATGTAGTTTTCTCTTGCATCATCTCACCTCACAGCTACCTCCCACCCCTGCACACACTTTCTGTGGCTGCTGTTAAGGTCCTGTCACCCCTGTGGGCCAGAGGCAGGGCCCCAGTAGGTAGTGTTCAGTAGCTGGTTCTGCTTCCCAGGGGGCAGTAGTCCTATGGGATGCTTTGCGTATGACAAAAAGGCCTTGGGCCTTGGCCTCTGAAGAGCCTCTCCCGGCTGTTTCCTTCACACTCTCCTTACCTGCCACTGGTGGAGCCCCTGTTCCCCCTTTTCTGACCCTTAACACATCTCGGTTCTGATTTGTCATCACATCGGCTTTATGGTCAGTTGAGGCTGATGAGTATGGAAGATTTTGAGAGCTGTGATTATCAGTAGTGTCAGTGCTTACATTTTGTGGTTTTCCATTTGTTTTTGTGAAACAAGAGGGAGAAAATGCAGTAAAACAATGGCTTCCGTTTGTTTTGGTTTTGAGTAGTAACACTTTAAATAAAGTCTTTCCTGGCAATGGTGCTAGAGGAAAAACAAGCACAGGTTCTCTGGTGGAGCGAGCCAGGGCACCTTCACCTCAGAGCCATGTCCCCAGATTCCTCCTCTCACCCACGACACTGACTTTACAAACTGCCTCAGTTTCTCACAGAGGTGGCAGCAAGTGTGTAGGGAGGCAACCTCCCACCATGTGACCTCGAGGCATGCCCTTGAGGTTAGCTCACACACAAAAGTCCAGACTCAGATCCAAATAGGAAAATTATGCTTTCTATATCTGTTGTGATAAGAATCTTCTCCCATTTTTCTTCTCTAGATGATAATATGGTGACAAACAGCAAATGAGTAGGTTTTTTAAATTCTCCTTAGCACCGAAATGTGTAAAGCACAAAGAGCTATATTGTCAGAAGATGTGAGCTCAACCAACCGACAACCCCCAGGATCATCCCCATTTTGAAGGCACCAAATGATACCAGAAGTGATGATACCAGAAGTGATATGATGGTGTCATTGTGGCCAGTCCCTGGGCTGTGGAGAGGGTGATGTGTACCATGATCCCTGTCACAGAGCCCGGCACAGTGGGGATATTTTGTGACTCTGTCATTAATCTATACAGAGGAAGAATGACTGTCCAAAGACATTGAACTGTGGTTAGTCAGATACACACATCATCCCCTTTATCCATAGCTTTGCTTTCAGCAGTTTCAGTCACCTAACATCAACCTCAGTTCAAAGATATCATATAGAAAATTCCAGAAATAAGCACTTGAAAAGTTTAAATTGCAGGCTGATCTGGGTAGCAATAGAAAGTCTTGCTCCATCCTGCACTGTTTCACACAGGAAGTGAAAAATCCCCATGGGCAGAGTAGCCACGCTGTGTGTGGTACTTGCCTATTTGTGACTTGGTGGCAGTCTCAGTGCTCAGACGGACTGTGACAGTTTTGCAGTGCTTGTGTCAAGTCACCCTCTAGAAGTGTTCTAAGCAGAGAGCCACAGGTCTTCTTCCTGGCCCATGGCAAACAGACCCTAAGAGCAAAAAAAAAAGAAAAGGTAAAGTATGAAGAAGACACTGCCTAAATGATGGTACCAAGGAAGCAAGGGTCAAAGGTTAGGAATCAGAAAATAGGTAAGGGAAAGGGAATAGAAGAAGATTGGCCACTATCCCAAGAAGGCCAAGGCCAGGAAACCCAGCAGTAGCCCAATACCGTGTCACCAATGCCGACATCATTCACCTCATTTCATCTCCTCATAGAGATACTGCACCATCCTGCATCCTCACAAGAAGGCTGAGGATCTTCCTTCTGATAAGGTATTTTGAGAGAAAGATGATATTCATATTTTATTACAGAATATTGTTATAATTGCTGTTTTATTACTAGCTATTATTGTTAATCTCTTCCTGTGCTTAATATATAAGTTACACTTTATCATAGGTATGTATTGAAAAAAGACATAATCTATATAAGGTTAAGCACTATGTAAGTACATGCACCCAGAAAACTTGGAGCTTGCAGGGCATGCTGGTGCATGTCTGTAATCCCAGCACTCAGGAGGCTGAGGCAGGAGGATTGTTGCAAGTTCGAGACCAGCCTGGGCTATAAGGTGAGCTCAAGGCCAGCCTGAACTGCATAGTGAGACCCTGTCTCAAAAAGACCAAAAGAAAGAAAGAAAATTTAGAGCTCAATTAAGCTTCAATGCTTCAGTCACTATTTGGAGTTGAGGTCTGAATTGTTTAGTCTAGAACACACCTGTTCCTAACACCATACAGTGTAATCAGGGAGGTCTGGCTTGCTCTCTAACTTTCCTCTACCCACACATGAGCCTCTTCTCCCATCTCCAAAGACTTGGATGTGAACCTAAGGCTGAGGAGCTGGGCAGAAAGCGGATGATGATAGTTTGCAGGTTTCACGTACCAGGTACTCACCCTGCTGGGCTTTCCCCAAAGATGTCATAGTTAGTTAATCCACTCAAGGTCACCTAGGGTGCCTGCATTGGTACTTTGGAGATGGAGGACCCAGGCTCCGTGGTGAAGAGCTGCAGATCTGCAGAGAACTAGAAACGAAGCTCAGCTTGTCGACTTCCCTGACCATCCATCACTGCTTGTCTCCCACCTCAGGCTTCCTGCCTCGTCTCTGCAGCAAATGCCATGAAGAGATTAAACCCACACACAGCCCCTTGACCAGTTCATCCACACACACTTACTGCGAGGGCCTTCACAGGCTGGGGGTGATCTGAGGTACACTCCACCCCTCACATCTCTCTGTCCAAGCGTCTGGCCACACTGGCTGTGCTGTGCTGTGCAAATACAATAGGGTCTCTGTTGTATTGGCCTGGTAGAGATGCCACCCCAGGTAAGTCATGGGGGCGGTAGGAGGCACTTCCATTTTCTTTTAAATGAATGCCAACATTTTTCTGCATTTCCCCAAAGTTCTTCCCCTCTCCCCAATTTATACGCTAAAGTCCTAACCTCCAGTACTGCACAATGTGGTTCTCTTTGGAGATAAAGTCTTTAACAGGTAATTCATTTAAAATGAGTCCCCGGGTGAGCCTTAGTGCTATGGCTGGTGTCCTTATAGGAAGAGACAAGGACAAGGGCACACAGAGGGAAGGTGCAGGCAGAAGATAGCCACTTGCAAACAGAGCAAGTCCTCAGGAGGAACCAGCCTCGCCCTCACCTTGGCCTCAGCTTCTAGTCTCCAGAGCTGTAGGAAAATAAATGTTTTAGCCACATGGTCTGGAGCACCTTGTATGGCAGCCCCAGGAAACTAATAAACTCGCCCCATTTTGCACCTCTGTCTCCCCTTATGAGAGCATGAGTCACTTATTAGCTCCGTTAGCAGTATGTCATTGTCATTGTTACCTCGAAACCTTCCAAAGACTTGGTTGGTAGCATTGGCAAGTGGGTGTGAGTGAGCCCTGCATCCTGTTGTAAAATGGGCTTGTTTCTCACTGAAATGCCACTCGTAGCCCTCTGTTTCCCGGCACCCTTGGCAACAACCCAACTTTATGTTCCAAAGAGGAAAAGGCAGATTGATTTAAAGATTCGGTCTTCATTAGGTGTCACCTTGATTTATGTAAAAATAATATTAAATAGCTGAATAACAATGGCTCGCCATTCACCTGTGTGTGGCCTGAGAGACTAATAAAATGCACACATTCATCTCCATTGTGATGACATCAATTTGTACCGGCCATTCTTTCAAGTTAAGAAGCATGTTATGTTGTTCCAAATGTACCTTGCGTTGATGAAGGATTGTGTTAAGTGGTTCCAAAAACTGAGCGTGTATATTTTCTCTAGGGGACTTCTTGTATATTGTTTTAGCTCAAAACATCTCTTGCACACAATGACTAATCAAGGATTAAAAAAAAAAAAAATCAGGATTTATCCTGCCAACACAGCTGGCGGATCTACTGCCCTAAGATGTGGACCTCATAGGGGCAGCCAGGGGCTTTCTTCTCCCTTAGTTTGAGGCCAGGGAGAAGGAGCTGTTCACCAGGCTTCAGGAGGAAACCCGACTTGAAGCCATTCCTGTTTGTCTTGCTGGAATTTAAAGATAATCTCTCAGCAGCCTTTACCCACTTGAGTTGAGAAGGCCTGTAGAGCGGTCCCACAATCTGTACCGTGTGGAACTCCAGAGGAAACCTGCTCCAAAGAATGACTTCATGAGAAGGGAACTAATATTTGCTTTTATTCCCCCATCCTAATTTCCCAAGAGAGGGCTAATCTTTAGAAACACAGAACCTCTGGAGGCCAATAAATTTGGGAGCAGGAGAAGCAAGATTGTTTCATTGTTGTGACTGTGAAATAGAGTTTGTTTTTCTTGAGTTTCTTTTTCCCTTCAGGAAAACTCTGGGTTAGGAGCCCTGATAGATTGTTCTTGCACCCCTGGTTCTGGCTTTCCCCCTATTGTTCCAGTTGCCTTTTTAATCACTGTGATCTCTCAAGTTCAATGCCGTCCTTGTTTCATGTGCTTATTGTCGCACTGCCCAGAGGATGGACGCTGGTCCACCCCACCCGCCTGCCTCTGCCGGGAGCTCTGGTGGGGAATTCGGGAATTCACTACTACCCTTTCATGTCACCAACTGTGTTGAGTAGTCCTGGAGCCAGGGTGTGGTGTTGGCAGAGCAGTGGCATCATGGCCACTTAGCTGGATTCTCTGATCTGGCCTGGCAGTGAGCAGTTGGGCATCCTCAGTGCAACCCCAGCCTTGCCTTGTGCACGTGGGCACCTCTGTTGTGGGGCTCAATGAGGACCCCGGGCACTGTGAGCACTCGGGCTTTGCCACAAAGGAAGCACTTGTTACAGCGCTTGATCTGATAACGGAAGCATGGAGGCCGGAGGCAGAAATGACAGGGTGCTTTGGACTTGCACTTAAAGCGGGGATGAGAACAAAAAGCATCTTAAAGGGATCTGGAGTGCTTTGCTGTGCATGGTGGCAGTTAGACATGTGGGAACCTCAGGCCAGGAGAATTTCAAACAGAAGGGGTTTTAGGCAAGGAAACAGGGTGAAGGGCTAGACTGGAGTAATGGGGGCCCCCTTTCCTAGGACAGCCACCCCCGCCCCAGTGGCTCCTAGGTGGAGCCATTACATACCAATCCCTCAGCCTTTTACCTTCGAGTGACCTTTGGGTTTGCTGAGGTCACCTCTTTCCTGAAGCAGCAAGTAATGGCTGAGTACCTTCTGGAGTTCAGCATTTGGATCCCTCTGCAACCTCCCAGAAACAAAATATGGCATTCAGGAGGAGGCAGGGCCCTCCAGTGATTAGGAGTCCAGGACCCCAAAATGGCCTTTGTGCCCAGTCTACCTGAGTATAAGTGTCTGTATGTGTGCGCGCATGCATGAGTGATTGCCCCTCTCCAACTTTCCTCAGATGGTTCCCGGTTGCCCCACCTGGGGTCAATTATTACTCACTTTTTTTTTTTTTTTTTTTTTTGTCTTTTTGAGACAGGGTCTCACTATGCAGTTCAGGTTGGCCTTGAATTCACTTTGTAGCCCAGGCTGGATTCAAACTCGCAGCAATCCTCCTGCCTTAGCCTCCTGAGTGCTGGGATTACAGGTGTGCGCCACTATGCCCGGCTTTCACTTATGGAACTGTGTGTGTGGCAAGTAAACTTCCTGTGGCACCAGCATTTCCTCATGGAAACCCATCCCTGCTTTTGGTAATCGTGGTTGCCAGTGAGCTTTCCTAAAAAGAGCAAAGTGTTCTGCTTTGGTCACAATGAGATTTCCTCATTGTCTCAGAGAAGAAGAAAATGTCCTGCCCAGCTGGTGTGTAGGGCACAGACCCACTGCAGCCATGACTTGGGGTTTTCAGGGGTTCAGGAGGTTGAGGGCTAGAGGGCAAAATGAGAGAGAGAAAGGGAGAAAGAGAGAGAGAGACAGACAGACAGACACAGAGAAAGAGACACAGACATAGACTAAAAGTACTTCCTTTAAATGAAAAGGTGAAAGTTTTTTACTTAATAAGGAAAAAAATTATATGCTGAGGTTGCTAGGATGTATGATAAGAATGAATCTTCTACAAATTTTAAAGGAAAAAGAAATTCAGCTAATTTTGCAGTCACAGCTGAAATTATAAAAGTTGAAGCCATAATGCATAGTTGCTTAGTTAAGATGGAAATGACATCAGTTTGTGTATTCATGTATGTATGCATATTGAAAAAATAATAGTATAGAATTTAGAGTTTGGCACTCCACTGAGCTTCAGGCATCTGTTGGGGGTCTTGGAACTTATCTCTTGCAGGTAAGGGGGAATGACTGTGCAGACTCCTGCTTCTTTAATACTGAGCTCACAACCAACAGTACTATTCTCCTGCTGGGCCAAAGCTCATCTGCTGTGCATTTTCTCCACAGGGCGCAGGAACCTCCAAGAGAACAGCTTCTCAGGTTTTCATCTGTAGAGAGGGCAGGTTAATGGCAGAGGCCAGACGAAGCAGCAGGGTATAGAAGCAGCTGCAGGTGCTCAGAGGATGTCCTGGCCAACCAGGACTCTGCCAGTGGCCCCCAGTCCTGAGGACCCTTGAGCATTAATGCGTGGGTGCAGGCCTCCAGCCAGCATGCTCAGGGCCCAGCTGCACCCTGCCGCACACAGCCTCTGCATCCTGCACTGACGGGGGCGGGGCTTGGGATTGGCCCCAGTGCACCTCCTGTTGAGGATGTGGCTGCTTCTCCTGTCCTCAGCAGGTGCTGGTGACCCTGAAGAGCACAGCACCAGGTCCTGAGGGGTGACACACACTTCTCTTTATTTTTTTCCTGAACATGCAGTGCATCCGGGCACTTAGAACCACCCTGCCAACCCCTGCCCGTGGTGGACCATGCCAGGGCCTTGCTGTGACACTCTCAGGCTGTCTGGGGGGATCTGTGTCCCTGTAAGTGTTGACCACATCTCCTACCTGTTCTCCTGTCTCTTTGTCCCCCCAGCTCCCCTTCTGCCAGCTGGGCCAGGACCCCGACTCTCAGAGACAGGTTTCCATCGCTGCCAGGCGACCCTTGCTCTGGCTCTGGCTCTGGCCTGCAGCAAAGTCACCCTTGTTTTAACTGAACACAGATGAGAGCTCACAGCCATCTCCTCCCTGCCACATGGTCTTCCTCCTCTCCTCAGCCCATGCCCTGAGCGGGGAAGCATGTGCAGGGCGGGGATTCCCCTCCATGGAATACCCTTCCACTTGCTTTATATCCCCCCTTCCTAGGGGATAGCTGACTTACTGACCCCATAACCTGGTGTCTTAAAGGGGGACCATTCCTTCCCTGGATTCGTGTCTCCCTACAAATGTTGAGAAGCATAGCAATCCTCAACATTTTTGGTGGATCGTGGACTCTATAAGTTGACCAGCGAGCCCTATGAACCACCCTAAAACTGCTGTCCTCTCTTGTCTACATTCACAGACAGAGGAAATGCTAGGCCTTACTTAGGGATTAGTGAAGATTAAGATGTATTTTCTCCACCCAACTTCATGCGTGCCCTATCCACTATCCATGGGGCCCTTGGGGAATGAAGGGCCAGGACTAAGAAAGGCTGAGACAGGGCTGTGCGTATAGAGGTGTGGTCTGGAGTTGTATGCAGCTGTGGGGGAGAAGCGTTAAAAAGTGTGGGTTACCCAAACAAGGTCTAAGTCCTCCATCCCCCTACCATCCCCTCCTCTCCCGAGACTGCCTTGACCCAGCCGTGGAACAGCCTGCCAAATGTGATGGATTGGCTGTGATTTCCCCCCTAAAATAACTCGTGTTGAGATCTGACTGCTGTTGTGGCAGTGTCAGGAGGTGTTTGGGCCGTGACGGAGAAGCCCTCATGCCTTTATTCTTGCCTTTCTCGAGTGAATGAGTTTTCTCTCTCATGGGCCTGGATTGGCTACAGTGGGTTGTTACAAAGTGAGGTTGCCCCTTTGCTTCTTCTGTAGGCACCTGCTCGCCCTTTGTCCTCAGCAGAAGCCAAGCAGACACTAGTGTCATGCTGTTAACCTTCCCAGCCTCTGGAACTATAAGCCCAAATAAATCTCTATTCTTGCTAACTTATGCAACTCAGGTATTCTGTCATAGCAACAGAAAAACGGACTGAGGGCCAGATTTTCACATTTGCGCAGGGCAGGGCAGCTGCAGGGGCTTCGACTGACTGGGGGAATGAAGTGTAGGGATCAGAGGGGTGGCTGCTGCCATGCTGAACAAAGTATATGAACAACACAGTAGCACAAAGGGCACCCCAGACAGGGTATAGGGCAGTTTCACCCCTTCTCTGTGAGACAGATGAGTCTGGCTGAAGCCAAGAATACTCTAGAGCAGCCAGCTCTTTGTCTCCCAAGGTTAGGTGTGGTGCTCCCCCAAGGGTGTGTGTAATCATCAGACTCAGCTGGAGCCCCCTTTAAGCTGGGAGGATGATGCTAGCCCCTAGTATTCACGATGCCCTCTGAACACTACCCACAAGAGGAGTATTTGTGTGGTTATTTTTTATTGCAGTAAAATATCCATAGCATAAATTGTATCATTCCAACCATTCTTAAGGGTACAGTTCACTGGAACTGAGCACAATCACGTGTTTGTACAGCCATTACCACCTTCCATCTCAAGAACATTGCCACCATCCCAAACTGAAGCTCTGTGTCCAGGAAACACTAGCTTCCTCTTCCCTGGCAACCACCATTCTGCCTTCCATCTCTATGATTAGGATGATTCATGAATAGGAATATACATTTTTTGTATCTATTTTTACTTAGCATAATGGTTTCAAGGTTCATCCATGCTATAGCCTCTATCAGAATGTTCTTCCTTTTTAAGGCTGAATAATATTCCATTGTCTGTCTATATCACATTTTGCTGATCCGCTGTATATTGAGGGACATTGGGCGGCTTTGCCTTTGGTTGAATAATGCTGCTGAGAATGTGGGCCTAATGAGGGGAGCTTTTAGCAGTTTGATAGTATCTTTGCTAATGTTAGCATTTTATGCTTTTTCATACTCAAAAGACTGGCAGTAGTTTGCAGTCATTTTATTACAAATGTTCTACTTCATTTGTATAATTTCCCAGCCCAGGTACAGGGCTGGGCACTGAGTAGGTGTACCCCTGGAGAACTCTCCCGCCAGCAAACAGCTCCACATAGGGCCAAGACCAGACTCTGGGAGGATGTGGGGTGAACTGGGGGGCTCCTAAATTATAGATTCTGCAAGAGTGGATCAAACCAGCCAGACACTCTCTTTTCCCTTTTAAATTCATATTATTTGCAAGGAACAACTCATAACTGTGTGTTTACGAGGGAGCGTGTGATGGTCTGGGGAATGTCTACAACATGGAGCTATTCAATAAAGTGGGCCCACACATCCGGCCCCTCACTTACCTCTCACTCTTCACGGCAGGACATTTTGAAATTTGTTGTCAGCTCTTCTGAAATCTATGCTACCTCCCCACTGAGTATACTCACCGGGCCGTGCAGCAGAGCTTTTCTTGGGGGTGGGGCAGTGGGCAGCCTTGACTGTGCAGAGTGGAAAGTGGCAGGATTAAATATTGCCCTTCCCAAGCCCAATGTCACCCCTGGCGAGGCTACCCTTGGAGGGAGGTGGTCAGAGCAGAGGGTGGTGAGGGCTGGCTTCTCCCCCGGACCTTGCCAGAGGGACTGCAGGGTGGCTGGGGCATCCCAGAGCCTGGCAGGACAGTGAAGAGAAGGAAAGGAACAGCCCTTTCCCTGTCTTCATCCTGGGGCACCTGGCCAGGAAAGCCACACGCTTGAACCTGCCGGCTTCTCTGAAGCTTTCCAGAATCCACTCTGTGTTTTCTGCACTCATGATCCCATCCCGTCCAGCAAGGGCGGTCCTGGCTCTGTTCGCTAGCGCCCGCTGCTCTCTAGTGGACAGAAGGGCACTCAGCAGCCGGTGGGAGGCTTGGTAGGAGGAGTCCACGGTGAAGCCACTCTGCCCGGTGCCACAAAGCGTGCCCTGCTTAATGTGTGTGTTAGTTCCCGTCCTGTGTAGGGTGCTGTGGGTGTGTGAGGTGAATCACACGTTGTTATGGGCTGAATTGTGTCCCCTCCAAAGTTCACAGGCTGCAGTCCTAAACTGTGGGACTGTAGAGTGTCCGATGTGACTGTATTTGCAAATAAGGGATTTTTATTTTTTTATTTTTCCTGGTATTGGGGATTAGACCAGATGGTGCTCTACCACTGAACTACATCTCCAACCCTTTTTATTTTATTTTTTGAGACAGTGTCTGGCTAAGATGCCCAGGTAGGATTTGAAGTTGGGATCCTTCTGCCTCAGCTTCCTACATTGTGGGGATTATAGTCTTGCTCTGGATGGAAATAGGATCTTTAAGAAGGTAACTGAATTCAAATGATGTCCTTAAGATGTGCCTCAATCCAGTAAGGATGGTGTCCTACAAAAACGCAAATTCCACAAAATATCCACATTTTCATTAGCCAAGGCCCCTGGGGGACAGGCCTAGTAACCCCATTGACCCTAAACCCCAAGGCCTCAGCCCGGAGCTTCCCAGGCAAGGGACATAGGTGGAGGGAAGGCATCAGCACTTCAAAAGGAAGAGGAGTTTCTAGCAAGGCTGAGGAAGGAGGGAGGACTGTTCTTTTTACTTTTGGTTTCTATTTCTCTGAATTCCCCATTGAAACATAGCAAGCATCCGGGAGCCAGGGGAGTGAGACCAAAAGCCTGCGGATAATGCGGGGATGGAGTGAGGCAAAGCGGCGTCCTCAGGGACCCAGCAGTGCCTTGGGTGGGTCCACACCCTGGTGGTGCTGGGTCTGTGTATGTGGCACGGTGGGGGAAAGGGACACCCAAGGTCAGATGGGGACAGGTGACCCCAGAAGGAACAGGGCAAGGACAACAGAGAGAGAGGCATAAAAGATGCTAGAAAGACTTGCCTACAAAACTAATGGAAAAATTGGGGAGTATAGCTCAGTAGTAGAGTGCCTGCCTAGCAAGAGCAAGGTCCCAAGTTCCAGCCCCAGCCCTGCACCAAAAAAGAAATACCTGGTAGAGCTATGGCCTAAGTATCTTCAAACAAACAAAAAATTAAGAAATTGATAGAAAATATATCATAACATCAATCTCCAGTACTGCAAAGCAAAACACTTTGAATCCTAATTAAATTAAATATTTCTCCCCAACCCTGAAAAAAAGAAAGAATTCCAAAAGTAACAAATATTGGCGAGGATGTGGAAAGATGAGCTCCTTTGTGCACCATAGATGGGAATGTATAATAGTACAGCCTCTGTGGAAAACAGTATGATGGTTCCTTCAAGAATTAAACATAGAATTGTACTATGAACCAGTAATTTTGCCTCTGAGCGTATGCCCAAAAGAATCAAAACAAATATTTGTATGCTCCTGCTTATAGCAGCACTGTTTGCAATAGCCAAGAGGTGGAAGCAATGTAGGTGTCTACACATGATTAGATGAAGGAAATGTGGTATGTCAATTCAATGGAATATTATTCAGCCTTTAAAAGGAAGGAGAACCAGACACGTGCTACACCATGGATGATCCTTGGGTTTATTGTTCTCAGTGAACTAAAGCCAGTCACACAAAGGCCAACACTGTATGACTCCACTTATATGTGTATCTTAAGTAGGCAAATGCCAGGAGCTGAGGGATAGTTTCTGCGTGATGACAAAGTCTTGGAGATGGAGGGTGGGGATGGTTGCACAACAACGTGAATATGCTTAACACCACTGAACAATACTCTTAAAAATTGTTAAAGTGAGCCGGGTGTGGTGGCACACACCTGTAATCCCAGCACTTGGGAAGCTGAGACAGGAGGATTGCTGCGAGTTTGAGGCCAGCCTGGGCTACATAGTGAGTTCAAGGCCAGCCTGAACTGCATAGTGAGATCCCATCTCAAAAAGACTAAAAAAAAAAAAAAGAAAACTATCAAAGTGGTAAATTGTGTGTTGATTGCATTTTATGACAATTCAAAATTTTAATTAAATATCTGTTCTTTTCATTAGTACACCTATAAAAATTGTACTTACTATTATAGGTAAATTTCGCTGATAAAAATTCTATGGAGTTTGGTTTTCTGTCTTGTGAAGTGAGTACCTATATATCCTCAACTTGGCCTGTTGTCCTGCAAAATCTAAATTACTTACTCTCTGGCCCTTCCAGGTAACGGTCCGGATCCCAACCTGAGCCAGAGTCAGGAAGTGTTCGTGAGAGAAAGGACCGTACTTCATTCCCCTCCTCATGATCCACCCAGCTGCCTCAGGTCCCCTCAGCTGCTGCTCAGAGCAGACCCCTCTGTCTGCCTGCTTCACCTCATGAGCTCCTGCCCCATCCCCTTGGCTCCTCCATCTGTAATCTCTCTTTCACCTACAATGACTGAAAGCCCCAGGCCTTAGGAAGGGACGCTCAGATCCGCCCTTGCCTAGCCCCCGTCCACGCACAACCAGGCTCAGCCCTGTGAGTCCCCTTGCCTCCCATCCATGTTCTCTGTGACCATGGACCCCACAGCTCTAGGGTGCTAAGGGGCTCCCATCATCACCACCAGCAGCCCGACCCCGTCACCACCTCAGCAGACAGACCACTCCTGTCCAGCTTCCTCCTGTGGTCAGGCTTGAGAAGCGGAGCCTCGTGATCCTGGATTCCTAAAGAGCCCTCCAAGGTCCTTCCACGTGTGGCCCCAGCCACCTCCATGCTCCCATCTTTAGCCACAGCCCTGTATGACTTGCTTTCTAGCTTCATGGGATTCTGGCTTCTCCAGTCTGCTGGGGGGATTAGGTTGCCTTTGAGAAGAGAATGAAGAACCTGGCTGCATGGTTTACACAGCAAGGGTACTCACATCTCACGTAACAGGAGCCCGGGGCTAGATGCCCCTGGCTCCCTGGATTTGTGAAGGCGTCAAGGGCCCAGTTGTTTTCCTGTCTCTTCTCTGCATCCTCGGATACTTTCTTCCTGGTCACGGAGTGGCCGCTGTAGTTCCCAAGCATCACCCCCGATGAGGAAGTGCCCCAGGAAGGGGTGTTTTATAGAAGCCCCATTGTAGACTTCCCTATGCCTCCTGCAGGACTGAGTCACAGAACTGTGCTCATACCAGCCACTGGCAAGAGGCAGGGATCACCTTCCAACCTGGGGCCGTGCTGGCAAGAGGGTAGCTGAGCGGAATGAGGGTTCCGAGGACGGAGGGCAGCGGCACTCTCCCGCCCTGCCCGGGCCTTCCTCACAAGCTGTCTTCTGAGAGCCCACTCGGCCTGCAAAGGCCAGCTGGCTGCCCTCAGCCAGGTGACCTCACCACTGCTCTCTCCTAGGCCAAGCTCCAGGTTCTCACATCTGTGTCTATCTCCAGTGCAGCGTTTGCTCCCTGGGGTTGGCTCTCTGCTACCTGAAGTCCCTCAGGAATGGAAATTGGGTCTTACCGCCCCAATGACACATGTGGGAAGGGCCCGGGTAGGACACCTGGCTAGTGATGTTGTGTGTCCTGCATCCAGGAGAAAAGGGGGCCCCTGCCACTGAGATGAACAGACAACTTTGTAATGGAAGCACGTCTTTGCTCTTCCAGGAGGCACAGACAGGCACCCAGGGCAGAGATTGGAACTGTTCTGTACCAGCACCGGCTCTCCTGGGGTGGAGCACCTGCCGGCCTGCCTGGCCGCTGCCCCATAGCTGGGCTCCTGCCCCTTGCTGATGGATTAGATGATTCTCTAAGCTCCTGCTCTTGAGCACAGAAGACAACATAGCGCTGCTTCTGGTTGGCCTTTGCCTTCCCTGCACCCTTTGTAGTTACTATTTCTCAGTCAGAGTGTTCCAGGATGAGCCTCTGAGGCTCACAAGGGGTCCACAGGGCCCACAGGGCCCACAGGGACCCCTTGTAGTTACAGAGGCTACGGGGCTCCCAACCATGGCAGAAGCATTGCCGAGGCTGGCATAGGATCGTGGCCAGGCTCCCTCACCTCTGGAGAGGCTGCCTACAGCCTGAAACTAATTCTCCAGTCTCCTTTTCCAGCAGAGAGATTTCCCAGCTCCCACTATAAGGCAGGTCTTGCGGTGAAACACACAGGAGTCACTGTGCAAGCTGCTAGGCCCCCAAGAGTTAGAGGAGGAGTCATCCATTCAATGATGAGGGTAAAACGTAGCAGGGCCTGGGGCTGGCAATGGAGCTCCGTTAGGAGGGAAAAGCATGAAAAGATGGGCCTTGTGGAGTTTGTGTCCCCAGGCACAGAAAGCTGGAGTAGTGAGAGAGGGTCCCGGTTTCCAATGGAGGGAGTATACTGTCTGCACTGGAGTTCATTCAGCCAGCATAAAGGCGCACCTGTCTGTACAGAAGCACCTGTCAATAAAGGTTTTCAAGCTGTCAGTGACAAGTGTGGCCCCCGGTTTTGTAATGGAAGCATGAGGTGAGAGACAGACAGGATGCTGTGGAGCTGGAGGCTGCTGTACATGAATCCCGTCTCTTCTATTTCCCTCCCTGAGCTGGTGAATTCCTAGACATGAGAAGCGACCTGCTTTAGAGCCACAATTCAATTGCAAACTGCTCCTGTGTGTATACCCCCGTCACTTGCTCTAAATGCCACATCAAGACAATATTTCCCTGTCCTAAATCATCCAGGCCCTGGGTGCCAGAAAATTGGATACCACCACCCCAGAAGCCCCACTGAATGTGACTCTAACTAACATTGCTTAGGGGTTCCCGGCCCCGCCTCGCTCTTTCTGAGACGCGCTCTGGCCTCCTCCCCCGCCTCCTTTCTGTGTACCCGGTGCTTCTTCATTGGCCTTGTGGGCATGGCAAGTGTGTCCCTCCACTCAGCAAATGTAAGTAATCTCTCCTTTTTTTTATAAGCCTCTGAATTGTTTAATTCTTTCCCATTTTTCTTTGTGTCACTGGGGAGTGAACTCAGGACCTTGCCCATGCTAAACTAGTTTTCTACCACTGAGCTATATCCCTAGTCCTTTTAATTGTCCTCAGGTACACTCATGGTATAGCACAGTGGTAGTGAACCTATGGCATGTGTGCCACAGTGGGCTGTTTGTATTATCAAAAGCTCTAAATGTTTCACCATCACTGTATAGCAAGTGTCAGACTTTCCTTCCTTTTCAAGGCTGAGTAATATTCCACACATGCAGCATATTTTGTTTATCTACTCATTTGTTCCTGGACACTTGGATTGCTTTTACATCTTGCCAATTGTGTGTAGTACTGCAATAAGCGTGGGTGTGCAAATATCTCTTGGAGACTATGCTTTCCATTCTTTTGGGAATACCCAGAATTGGAGTTGGTGATTATCTAGTAATTCCACTTCTAGTTTTTGAGGAGCGGCCATACTGTTTTCCACGGTGGCTGCACCATTTTGCATTTTCCCTGGCATGAATTTATTTTTAAATTGGACCATAATATTTAGAACTCAGTAAAAGAGCCCTTCTTCTTCCTGTCCATGGCATTAGTGCAGGTGGGAGGCAGGTAGGCGGGCAGGCAGGTGTACCCTGTGGATATAGAAACGCTTTTTCTGGTTAAAGCACTGGCATGACTCAAAAATTGGAATTTAAATGCAGCTGATTTTTAAAATTTGTGCAAAATATATCAAGCAAATGCTGAATCTCCATACATTTCCTGCTATAGTATCCACAGCCACCACTGCTTTATCCAGCCTCATCTTCAGGGCTCCCTCCATTCCTTCAGGCCAGCTCCCTGGTCTTGGGCCTCTCGGTCCCATTTCCCCTACTTTTCTTCCCTTTGTGCCTCTGGAGGCCAAAGTTCCTTGGGGAGGCTCCTTTGGGCCACCAGGGCCAGCCCCGGGGGGGGGGGGGTTAATTGGTTACAAATGGCCACTAAGTCCACCTCCAAGCAGAAATCCCACAAGAGAAGGAGCAGCACTTCAGAGGGGTCCCCCGGACTCCACACTCGAGGGGAACAGCGCCTGCTCTTCATGGAGCACAGCCGCAGCCTGGCGAGGGAGGGAAGGAGGGAAAGAGAGAAGGAGGAGGAACTGCAGAGGAGGGAGTGAAGAAGGGAGGCTGGGGAGGGGAAGTGAGGCACAGAGGAATGAGAGAGAGAGAAGAATAGGAAAGGAGAATGAGGAGGAGGGAAGGAGAGAGGGAGGAGAGGAAAGAAGGGAGGGAGACGGAGAAGAGGCGGAAGCACTGGCCAGGCCTGCAGGGGTCTTTCTGGCTCTGTTAATGACATCTGAATATGTGCCCTGTGTCAGGCTGGGCTGGCCTTGACTCTGACCTCCTTGAACCCGGCCCTGCCCCAGCCAGGCCCCCAAGGCCCTGCCCCATGCTCCTTCCAGCGGAGCTCTCTTGACCGTCTCCCATCCTCACCTGGTTACCTGTGCCCAGAGCATCGGGTCAGAATGCCCGCCCCTGTCTTGTAAGGGGGTGCAGAGCTGAGAAGGTGTGCCCCAGGTCAGCGCCTCATGGCAGGAACAGATGTGCTTGGGTGACCACGGGCGTAAGGAGACCTGTACTGCGCGCACAGGGCGTTCAGGAGAAACTGTAGCAGAGCCTCGCCGAAAGCACTTCTCCTAGGGGTGGTGGGAGTGGGATAACCTCAGGAAGTTCAGACGTCACAGGAAAATCCAGGAAAGATCGCAAAAATTACCAGAATTCCACCAGACAGAGATTATCACCGTTCATGCCTTAGCAAAACATCCTGGATTTCAGCAAATAGACACAGATGGATTTTAAAAATTGAAATAGTTAGTTTGGACCCTTGTTTTGCTCACTTACTGTTTGGGAAGGGGCTGGAGATTGAACTCACAGCCCTGTGCCTCTGAGTTGTACCCTCAGCCCCCATGGCTGGCTGTTATAAAGGGAGTTTCGTGTCATTCAACAACCATGTAAAATACACTTCCAGCGACCAGCTTCATCCCACCCGACGTGGTCAGGTGGTTAACTGTTGGTCATTAATGCTTGCTCCTTTCTCCTTTCTTGGGATAGATGATATAGTAAGAATTCTTGAAAAAGACCACTGTATTCAGTTATTGAAGTTCCTTAAGGATAAATGCCTGGACAGAAGTCGTGGCTCCAAGAGGGGGCTCTGGACCTCACGGCCAGGGACATGGGCTGGGCACAGCCTGGCCCCTCACACTCCTCATAAAGAGACTCTGTGGGCTGGGGGTGGGGCTAGAGCCCCGCGTGCTCAAGGCCTTGGCTCTCATTCCCAGCACGCACATGGCGGGGCTGCGGGGTACTTTGGCCATTGTGGTTGCTGAAAACGGAACCTCACTGTAAACCAGGGTCTATCTGTTTGCCTGCTGTTGAGGCCGCCTTTCTTCATGTTTCTTGCTTATTTGTACTTGTCTTTTATGAATTGTCCTTCCATACCACCTGCCTATTTTTCTATAGGAATGTTTTCTGTTCTTTGTTACTATAATCTATAAAAGCTCTTCATATCCCTTCCTGTACGTTTTAAAGTGGTCTCAGTTTGACCTCTTTTTTTTTTTTTTTTTTTTTTGTCTTTTTGAGACAGAGTCTCACTATGCAATTCAGGCTGGCCTTGAACTCATTTTGTAAAAGGCGAAAGATTTATACAATCTGAAGAGATACCAGAGTATTTGAACTCACTTTGTAGCCTAGGCTGGTCTCGGACTCACAGCAATCCTCCTGCCTCAGCCTCCCGAGAGCTGGGATTACAGGCATGTGCCACCATACCAGGCAGTTTGCCCTTTTTTTGAAATTAATTCTTTGGTATTATTTAATCTATCTTTTTTCTCTTTATGGTGTCTCCTTTGCTTTTATGCTTAGAACTGCCTACCCTATCTGAAAGAAAGTAAACATTTTTCTCTGTGCCCCTTTGTTCTGGTAATTTGGCTCTTTAACTTGGTATTTCCTACCTAAGGGTATGCATTGAAAATATTGGGAGAAGCCAAGCACGATGGTGCAAGCCTATATTCCCAGTACTTGGGAGGCTGAGGCAGGACTGGGCAACATAATGCAAAAAACAAAAGCAACATAAAGCACAGACAAAATAATAGGGTGTTCTTTTTTTAAACTCTGAATATCCATGCCTCACTCTATCCAGATCCCTGGAGGGATGGGGCGGGGACAGGGGTAAGGAGAGAAGCCTGGGTATTTTGGAAAAAATGCCACAGATGACTCAGAACCAAACCTGTGATTATGGACTTTTTCCTTCTGGAATATATGTGGCATAAGAGAAGAATCTAAATATAATGCGTTTTTAAGATAGTTGCTTCCCCCAAAAAATTTATTAACTCTGCTTCCTTCCCCACCCAACGAAATGACCCTGAGCCCTCACAATCTGCCAGGGTTTGGTCCCAGCACCCCTCAGAGGCCAAACTCCACAGCTGCTCAAGTCCCTTGTATAAAATGGCACAGTATTTGTGCAAAACCTGCACACATCCTGCAGTATCCTTTAATCTCTAATCTCTAGGTTATAATACCTACGACAACGTAAACGCTCTGTAAATAGTGGTTATACTATATGGTTTAGGGATAATGGCAAGAAAAAGAAAATCCATACATTCTCAGGATAGATGCAGCCAGCATGGGCGCCACTACAGTTTTCTGACCCCCACTTGGCTGAATCTTCAGATATGAAAGCTAGGGATACACAGGGGTGGCTATACACTGAAACTGATTCTCCAGTCGCAGGTATAGCTTGGTGGTAGAGCACTTGCTTAGCATGAGTGAGAGCTTGGGTTCAATCCCAAGCACTGAAAAAAATTATAAACTAACTCTCAATTACAACCCAGTAACATTTCCTTTTGCCTGCAAAGATTGTGTGTCTGTGCTGTGGTGGTGTTTGTTTCTAGGCCGTTTGCAACCCTGGGACTCTGTGATCCTCGGCCCTGCGACCTTGGCCAGCACTTTGGTCCCAGCAGGGTTTTGCTGCAGACTTTGTGTCCTCAGTGGGCTGGACTTGCCCCTTACATCTTGCTGAGTCCTGTGCCTTTGGAAGCCCAAGCCCTGACTTAGCTGATACTGGACTTTGTCTAACTACCCTCTGATGTCAGGCATAGGTCTGCCACCCCTGGGGCTGCTGAGAACCCTCCCCTGATTTGAGTTTTTGGGGAGGAAGGACCTCAAGATGCACCTCTCCCCACTCCAGCAGCTCTCATAAAACATATATCTGGAAGTCACCCAGTCCTGCAGGCAGGAAGCCGGATGCCCCACCACTCAATTCTGAGCAGGAGCTGGGGGAGGAAGTCACGCTGGGAGCTTGCAGGCCATTTGCTCCCTCACAGCAAGGCTGTGACTGCAGACTTGAGTGAGGCTGTTCATCAGCTCAGGGGATGTGACATCAAATCTGCTCACAGGCCTAAGTGCCTGTCCAGGCTTTGTCCTCCCCTCTCCCGCAGAGGTGATTTCCCCGGGCATGAGAGGTGAGGTTGAAACCTGACAGTGAAGCACAACCCACTTTAGGATAGGTGACCAGTCTGAAAGCAGGTAACGAAGCACCTGAGTGGCTGGACACTGGGCACACAAAGCAGGCCAATGAGACATTTCTGGACCTCGCTCTTCCCACGGGTGTCTTCCTGTCAGGTTGAAGCGTACTCCAGTTAGAGAGAACAACCTTGTCAGCTAGCACCCACCTGGTTTGTCCTGCTTCTCCTGCAGCTCAGCATGTCACCATGCCCACTCCCTCACTCATGTCCCTTCTACTTCAGAGTTCTCTCTTGTGCCTCCAAAGCCCACACGGGCAATCTGAGTCCTCCTCTAACTTGGTTGATCCTTCCGGAGCAGCTGGCAGGTTGATTACTTCCCCCAACTCCCGGAGAGTTCTTTCCTGACAATAGTCCTCTCCTGTCTGGTTCCTGCCTCTCAGTTCTTTGCTGGACATCTCTGCTTCCACTCTATGAAGATGTCCGCCAGGGCTCTGACATTAGCCCTTTTATTAGTGTGTTTCATCCACCTACCCACTCCACCCTTGGGGTTTTGCTTCTTGTATTAATCTGTTTTCTGTTGCTATAACAAACTATCTAAGGCTAAGTAAAATAAAAAAGAAGTTTATTTAGCTCACAGCCTTGGAGGGTGAAAGTAGAAGAGTGGGTGATCCCATCAGTTGAGCTTCTGACGAGGACCCCGCTAGCTGAGACACATCAGTGCTCATGGTATCATGGTGAGAAAGGCCACATGGTGAGGCAGGAAGCAAGACAGCCAGGAAGGGTTGTCTTGCCTTTTGCTGTGATTCACTCTTGAGGAAACTAACCCAGATTCTACTAGAACCACACTAATCTCTCAGAAGGCAGTGACCACGATGACCCAGTTACCTCTCACTAGGCCCCACTCAAAGGGGTCCTCCTATCTCAGCACTGTTGCTTAAGGACCACACCTGCAACACAGGAAGCTTTGGGAGACAAACACATCCAAACCACGGCACCTCCTGTTGTTATGTGGGGCCCTCAGAATTGGTCTGGAGCCCCTCTGCCCCTTGAGCCTCTGACCCTGCATCCACACAAGCTCCTCCCACCCCCTGGGCCCACACGGCCTGTGTTGTGCCTTATGTCTCTGTAACCAGTGCCACTGCTTGTCTCCCGCCTTGGCAGGCCATCCACTTTCAGGTGCTTGACTCCATCGCACCTTTCACCTCATCCTGCTTTCCCAGCAGGGCAGACATCAAACTCAGGTTTCTCCACAGCGGGACATGTTGGCTGAGTAGGTTTCCAACAGTCACTTCTTCCACAGGTCTTTTCCCCTGAGGTCTGATTTATATAATCTAACACACAGGCATTGCACTGATTTCTTCAAATTTCACTGTTTAAGGGGGAAGGGCAAGCAACAGAGTGGCGATGGGAGAGGGGAAGGGCAAAGAGAGAGGGAGGTAGAGCAGGAAAGAGCAAAGACAAAGGGGAGTGCAAGATGGGAAAGAGTAGAGGGTGGCACAGGAAGGAGGGAGAAAGGAGGAGAGAAGAGAGAAGGGGAACGAAGAGAGAGGTAAGATGAGAAGGGGGGGTTTGGGGGCGGGACAGTGTCTCACTACACAGCTCAGGCTATTCTTGAACTCACTTGAACTTTGATTTCTAACGAATTTATGGAGCTGTGCCAACATCGCCTCAGTTCAGTTTTAAAGCATTTCCATCACCCCAGAAAGTTTTCTTCTGCCTGTTTGCAATTCCCACTTCCCGTCAACCTGCTTTCTAAGTACAGATCTGCCCTTTCTGGACATTGACCATGTACTTTTCATTAATTCACCTCGGAAGAGCAGCCCAACAAAGGTAAGGGCTTGCTCTGCAGAGATGACATTAGCAAAAATGTGGAATAAGAGCCTACGCAAATTCCTCCAGAGAATTGGTGAAAACACTGGCAAAATCACGCTTGCAAAGTTTCCATCATAGGCGAGGGGTGTAGCTCATAGAGTGCTTAGCTAACATGCATTGGGCCCTGGGTTCAATCCCCAGCACAGGAAAAAGACACACCATCAACAACTTTTTCAAAACTCTATTAACTAATCAAAGGCTCACAGATATCTGGGGAATATTTATCCAAATAAAACAGACGAATCCCAGTAAGAACAGTGAGCTTTGTAGTGTTTTAACCAGCTCTGTTCTCATCATCCTCTCAGCTCTATGATAGCTTTGAAAATCAACAGCCCAGACTCCTAAAGGTTGGGGCTGGGGATTTAGTTCAGCGGCACAGCACCTGCCTGGCAAGCGCAAGGTTGTGAGTTCGATTCCCGGTACTGGACAAAAAAAAAAAAAGAAGGTATAAGCTAGGCTGGAGTTCCTTCGAAGAAGACTCATTTCCAGAGATTTGCCATTATCTGGCCTACCTGGTGACCTATCTGGTAGAGGTCTGAAGACTGCAGCATGAGGGTCTTTATCTGATCTGACTCAGAGCATGACAAATATTAATAGCCTTTTCCCCAGGAGTGTTTGTTGAGAATATCAGAGATAGCTATTGAGCGCTGTGGCTGCCTGAGGTGGTATACAAGAGCTGGGGAAAACAATCGACTAACTCAAATACTTAAAAAGGAAAATCTGGGGGCCAGGTGTGCATACCTCTAATCCTATCACTTTGGGAAGTTGAGGCAGAAGGATTGAAAGTTCAAGCCCCACCTGAGCAGTTCAGTGACTTAGTGAGACCCTGTTTCAAAGTAAGAAATAAAAAGAGCTGAGGATGCACTCAGTGTGAAGGTCCTGAGTTTAATCTTCAGGGCACGCGCACACACACACACACACACACACACACACACACACACACAGAGTAAAGGAAAGTATAAGAATGATTTCTTTCCAAATAGAGAATTTTTTTTTTTTTTTTTTTTTTTTTTTTTTTTTTTTTTTTTGGTTTTTCTCCGGTACCGGGAACCGAACTCTCGACCTTGCGCTTGCCAGGCAGGCGCTTTGCCGCTGAGCTAAATCCCCAGCCCCCCCAAATAGGGAATATTAATAAAGAAAAATTATTTTTAAAAGATCCAAAGGAAGTAGAGAAGTTCTAGAGTGGAAACTACAATAACTGAAATAAAAATCTCACTAGAGGAGTTCAACATCCAATTGGGTGAGTAGAAGGAAGAATCAGCAAACTGAAGATCGCTCATTTGCAGTTATCTGAAGAACAAAAGGAAAAGAACTGAGTCTGAGGAATAGGCAGCAAAGAATGAAAAGCAATGAACGCAGCCACAGAGGCCTGCAGAGCAACCATGCAGTATACCAGCAAGTGCATGGTGGGAGTTCCAGAAGGGGGGGAGGGGGGAAAGGGGCAAAAACATTTGAGGAAATAATGGCTAAGTTGTGAATTTAAAAACATAACCTAAAATCCAAGAAGCTCATCATAATCAAACTGTCAGAAGACAGGAGAATCTTATGAGTAGCAGGACAGGAACAACTCACTGACTAAAAGCCTCAGTAAGATTAACCACCAATCTCTCACCCCAAACCATGGCAGCCAGAAGGCAGTAGGATGACACACAGTACTGAAGGAAGCAAAACAAAACAAAATACTCCTTAAGCCAAAATTTCAGATCAGGCAAAACTGTCCTGCAAAAGAGAAGAAAAATTTAGACATTCTCAGGTAAACAAAACTGACAGAGCTCATCACCAGTGTATCTTCCCACAAGAAGTACTAGAGGGTGTCCTTCAGGCTGAAGGCGAAGGACACAGTGTTTCATCTCCATGTGAAGAAGCAAGGGGCTCCAGGATGGATAACCTCATAGGTAAGTATAAAGCACAGTATAAATATATTTTCTTTGTAATTATATTTAGCCTATCTGATTTAAAAGCCAATAGTATGAACAGTAATTACAGTAGTGGTAGCAGATTGATGAACACATAAATGTAGAAAGATGAAAGATATAATGTGTGATAATAATAGCATGGATGGAGGAACAGCTCCACGTTGGAGCAACATTTTGCACATTCTTGAAATTAGGTTGGCATTAATGTAAACTAGATTATTGTGTTCATTGTAATCCCCAGAGCAACCACTATAAAATAACTAGAAAATATATACAGGAAAACAAACGACTATTTCTTTGTCACTTAAAGAGAACTACATGGAGCTGGGCATAGTGCTGCATGCCTATAATCCCACCTACGTGGGAGACTGAAGTAGCTAGTTCAAGGTTAGCCTGGACAACTTAGCAAGATCTTGTCTCAAAAAGATAAAAAAGGTTGATGATCTAGCTCAGTGGTAGAGCACCCATAGGTTCCACTGAGGAATAGAGGAAGGTATAAGACCTGTACAAAATGAATAGCAAAATGGCAGATAACCCTATGTCATCAGTAATTGCACTGTTGAAATAGTACAATTAAAGTAAAAAATTGAATGGTTTATCGTACATGAGAAACTCAAAGTACAAATAATTTTTTAAAACAAAGTAAAAGACAGATGATAGAAAATAGGGGATATGGTGCATGCCTGTAATCCCAGCACTCGGGAGGCTGAGGCAGGAAGATTACTGCGAGTCTGAGACCAGCCTGGGCTACAAAGTGAGCTCAAGGCCAGCCTGAACTGCATAGCGAGACCCTGTCTCAAACAGACCAAAAACAGAACAAAACAAGAAAATAGGGGATAGAATTTATGGAGATGGGAAGGCGATCTGAGAATGGGGGAGGTGGAAGGGAAGGGTAGGGATGGGGAAATAAAAAGCATCAAGGTGCAATATGTATGTGTACGTGTATATGTATATGTAACAGTGCCCCATATTGAATGTATTTTTATGTGTTGCAAACATGCACTAATATTTTGTAAGTTAGAAACTGGAAGAGTGGATATAAAGACCAAATTCAACTATATGTTATCTCAGGAAATACACTTTATTTATTTTTTTAAAGTGAAAAAAACAAAAACAAAATAACAACAACAAAGACAAAAACAAAATAACACAAAAACAATAAAAACAGTACAGAATTTCAAGATGATAGGAAATTAACAGTGGTTATTATTATACATATTGTTATCTTTAATGAAGTTGCTCAGATTACCAGATGTAAGAATGCAAGATTGATCAAACAATTACAGAGAATACAAATAATTTTAAAAATATTAGAAATGACAGAGTTTCACTAAACAAGATGGTAGTAATTTAATAATGGTTGCTATATTGCATATTGTTGTCTTCAAATCACCATACATAAGCATGCAAAATTGGTCAAAAAAATTTAAGCATTAACTGTTCCTTTCAATAGACCAATAAACATCAGCAGTACAATTATCCCAACTATCCTTGTATATACATATATATTTTCCCCTTCCTTCTTTCCTTCTTTTCTCCTAGGAAATACACTTGAGACACAAATAAATTGAAAGTAAAAGGATGGGAAATGATACTCATGCAAACAGTATTGAACCAGGCATGGTGGCGCATGCCTATAATTCCAGCACTCGGGAGGCTGAGGCAGGAGGATTGTTGTTAGTTCGAGACCAGCCTGGGCTACAAAATGAGCTCAAGGCCAGCCTGAATTACATACTGAGACCCTGTCTCAAAAAAGACAAAAAAGACCAAAAAAAAAAAAAAGGTATTAAAAAAAACAATAGTGAAGTGCTCTATATTAACATTTGACAAAACAGATTTTAAGGCAAAGATTGATATTGGCGGCAAAGCAGGATATTTCATAATGATGAAGTATCTATTTGTCAAGAAGATATAACAATTACAAATCTCAGTGGTAGAGCACCCACAGATTCAATTGAGGGATAGAGGAAAATAGAAGACATGTACAAAATGAATAGCAAAAAGTGGCAGATAACCCCATGTCATCAGTAATTATATATATATATATATATATATATATATATATATATATATATATAATCCCAAAATACATGACCTTCAAACACTAACCAATTAAAGAGGGAAATAACTCAACAATAAGGAGTTCAAGAGCCCACTTTCAGATCAAGAAGGATATAGAAAAGTTGAACAACACTCTGATATACTGAATATCTGTAAAAGTCCACCCACTAGAGGGATATACTTTCCTTTCAAATGTACACAAACAAACAACAATAAAAAATGTGGATAGAACATCAGTATGAGATGAAAAGTACCTGATCTTTGAGGGCCAGGCTTATTGTCATAATTACTCTAAATAATGAAGAATGCCTTGGTGAACTAGCCCGTCATTACACATATACTGATCCAACAAATATTTATGAAATAGTTACTATGTGCTAAGCATTGCAAGAGGAACTACAGAATTAGTGGTGAAGAAGATGTCTTTGATTTCTGTTCTCATGTAGTTTTTGGTCCAGGACTGAAAAGAAAGCCTTTGGTTCCATCTAGAACAGAATTTAGGGTATAATCAAACTTCTGATTCTACTAAACTTTTCAAACAGTGTTACACTCAGCTCTATCTCCATCCAACTTTACTGAATTTGATACCTTAATAGATCTGTTTACATTTTAAATTATGTAATTGAAAAATAAGGTTGTATACATTGAACGAATATGGAAATTAAGCAATACGCATCTAAATAACAAATAAACCAAAAAAGAAATCATCAGGAAGGTAGTAAACATTTTGAGATGGATGGGGAAAAACCCCCACGATATATCAAAAACAGTTGGGGTGTGGTGAAAGCAGTGCTTAAAGAGACATTTAAAGCTATAGATCACCTATATTAGGAAAGAAGAAAAATCTCAAATCAATAGCCCAAACTTCTACCTTAAGAAAATTAAGAAACTACACAAGGAAGAGCAAGCTAAGCCTAATGCAAGCAGAAAGAAATAAATAGTACATGTTGGAGCAGAAATAAATTTAAAAGAGGAATGGGAAAACAATAGAAACATCAACAAAACCAAACGTGAGGAGGTATTTAGTTTTGTTTGAGATACAGTTTCACTCTGTAGTTCAGCTCCATATCCCAGGCTGGCCTGAACTCTCAATCCTCCTGCCTCAGCCTCCCCAGTTCTGGGGAAAAGTTGTTCTAAAAAAAAAAAAAAAAAATCAAGCAAGTATTTGTACTTGCTGGGGCAAATTTGTCCTCTACCCTCCTCCCAGTCCTGGTGTTCTAGGGAGGCCTTCCTCCCTCTGGGGCAAAAGGACCACAGGGGGGCAGTGTCTGCAGTACTCAGGGACTGGGACAAGGGCCTCAGCCTCAGAGCATGTCTGAGCAACAGATTTCAAAACATGCTCAGCTCCAGAAGTGCCCCCCTCACTCCGGCAGCGTCACGGAGATGCTGTGTGGGTTGATGGAGAACAATGGAAAGGAACTGTCTCCCAGTGTTTTGTCAGTGTCAGATGTGATGACAATATTGTGATGATATTAAAAAAGAGGCAGAGATAGAGATCTAGGGACTTCACACTGAGACATCACCAGCCCTTTTTTGTATTTGTTTTTGCTTTGTTTTGTTTTGCTTTTTTGCTTTTTGAAACAGGGCCTTTCTGTGTAGTTCAGGTTGGACTTGAGCTCACTATGTGGCCCAGGCTGGCCTCAAACTCTCAGTGAGCCTCTTGCCTCAGGCTCGCAAGTACTGGGATTACAAGCATGCACCACCTTGCCTCGCATCCTTTTTTATTTTTTATTTTGGGATGGAGTCTCACTAAGTTGCTAATTTGCCCATGCTGTGCTTGAACTTGCAGTCCTCCTGCCTCAGCCTCCCATAGTGCTGGGATTACAGGCCTATGCCACCACACCCAGCTTTATATTTTAACATAACCCAAAATATTTAGAGATAAAATGTGTCTGAGACATGCTAGAAAATGCTTCAAACAAGACAAAAAAATGTTAGTGACTTTAACATTAATCTAACTGATGTGCATGGTATATGGGGTTCCAGCTAGTAATTTTTCTCCTGTTCATACAGTCAGCCTTCCAAGTTTGTGGATTTCACATCCATGGACTGAACCAACCCTGGATGGGAAATAGTTTTTTAAAATCACATCTGTACCGAACATGTACAGACTTCTATTTCTTGCCATCGTTCCTTAAGTAGAGTATCTATTTACACAGCACTTACACTACATTAGTTATGATAAGTAATCTAGAGGGGATTTAAGGTGCACAGGAATATGTGCCTGGGGTATGTACAAATCCTATATTATGTGAAGGACTTGAACATATTCAGATGTTCATATCACTGAGTGTGTGTGTGTGTGCACGCATGCAGGACTGCTGGAATCAATACCCAGAGGACACCAAGGAATGAGTGTGTGTATGCATGTGTGTTTTTCCAAATTGTCCATGAAAATACCGAAAGTATGTACTCAAAGATGCACACTCCTAAATGACCTTGTTCTCTTTGAACAGGGATAAGGAAAATCACGCCCTTATTGCTTTTGAAATGAGATAAAATGAGATGTAGAGCAACTGCAGACAATTAAGATGACTGTGAACATAAAATTATACCCCAAATGTGTGTGTTTTTGGCGCAGCACCAGCAGCCCCCTGCAGCGACCACCCAGTTGTAGATGCAGACATTTGCGGTTCAGCTGTCATCGCCAGATATTGAAACCCATCAGAAGGGAACTGGCTAAATTGCTCAGATGGCTGTGTCACAGCTTAGTCACAGTGCGGCAGAGCAGGGCGTGGGTGGCCGTGGGTGGCCTGGAGTGGACTTTCAGGATGCAGTCTGGGCTCAGCTGGAACCCTCAGGAGCCGGGGCGCCTGGGGTCTGCAAGGTCTGCCTTGGTGGGCTCCTGGGCTACAGAGTTCCCGTTCCCCACCCTTCTGTCTCTGATCTACTCCCCCTCTTTATCCCCTTCTGTCCTTGGCCAGTTTTTCTCAAAATTCTCCAGGGCCAACCTGGCAGAGTTTGATTGGCACCGGGGGTGCAGGCAGGCACTCATAGGGGCAGGGATCCACCTTGCCTTCTGAGGCTGACCCCAGTTCTGCGTCCCGAGGTGGAGACTCTGGGAGGACCAGTGAGTGCACACCAGGAAGAGAGCAAGTGTCAGGAACCTGCAGCTGTGTCGCCTCTGGCTGCCCCTCACTCCTGCCCTTTCCCACCCTCCTGGGCACTCTGCCTCCCTCCCCAGCTTCCTTTCTCTCCTGGCACTGTTCCACGCCCCACGCTGTACCACGGGTTGTAGCAGTGACTTACTCAAGTACTGAGGTCAGTTGGTCTCCGTCACCTGTTGAGGTCAGCGGGTCTTTGCTGTGTAAGGACAGGTCCCCCGGGGACAGGGGCTGTCTGTGTTGCTGCCCTTGAAGTATGTCCCTCATGGTGGACATTTGAGGGGCCAAGAGGCCACTAGTGATTTTCCTTTTATTTTATGTCTTTCTTTTGGTTTTCAAATTTTCTATAAAGAAGGCATTTTATACTAGAACTATGCTAAAATGTCACTTTATATGTAAATGTGTGTGAACCACAGAAACTCTCATTCATATCTAGTAGGATGCAGAATGATAAAGCTCCTTCAGAGGAGTTTGATGGTTTTTAAATGGAACATATTTCTATCACATAATCTAGTAATCTCACTCTTTGTTATTTAACCAAAGGTGTTGAAAATTTATGCCCACATACAATCTGCCCACGGATATTTGTAACTTTTTTTTTTTTTTTTTTGCGACTGCCAGAACTTGGAAGCAACCAAGTTGTCTTTCAGTGGACAGATAGATAAATAAATCCTGGCCCATTCAACAGATGGAATACTATACAGCACTAAGAAAGAATGAGCCATGAAGCCATGAAAAGTCATGGATAGTTGGGAGTGGTGGCACATGTCTGTAATCCCAGCTACTCAGGATGCTGAAGCAGGAGGATTGCAAGTTTGAGACCAGCCTGGGCAACTTACCAAGACCTTATCTCAAAATAAAGACTACAAATGGCTGATAATGCATGTAGCTCAGTGGTTGAATGTCTCTGGGTCAATTCCCACTACCGGGGGGGAAAAAAGACAGAAGAATTTTTATTGCATATCACTAAGCTAGAGAAGCCAATCTAAAAAGGATATACACTATATAATTCCAACTATATGACATACCAGAAAAGGGAGAAAACTAGGGAAACAGTAAAACAAAAAATCACTAGTTACTAGGCAGAGTAGAGAGGGAGGGATAAATAGGCAGAACCCAGAGGGATTTTAGCACAGGAAAAACATTCCTCATGACACTAGAATGGTGGATTCGTGCCATGTTATACATTTGTTCAAACCTACAGAATGTGCAGCACCAAGACTCATATACACTGGGGACTGTGGGTTGCCGCGATGTGTCAGTGTGGGTTCACTGACGCTCACAAGTGCCCCACCCCTTGGGAGAGGCTGACAATGAGGAGGAGTCTGCCTGTCGGAAGGCAGGAAGCACATGAGAAATCTCTGTCATTTTTTGCTTGATTGTGCTGTGAACCTGAAGCTGCTCTTTAAAAAAAAAAGTCTATTAAAATATTTTTTAAAATAAAAGGAAAAATGAGGCTCTGGGTGGCAGATGGAGACTGGGGGTGGCTCCTCGGCCCAGAGGGAGAAACCGGGTGAGCTGAGCAGGGGGAGGGGCAGGCATCCCCGGATGGTCCTGCCCTGCCCTGGGTCTGTGGGAGCTTCTGGGAATGTGGACGTGCAGGGAGCCCCTGCTTGTCCCTGTGTCTGCCAGAGAGCCTGTCCGGCACAGCGGGGGCACTCGCAGATGTAGCCTTCTCTCCAGACCAGCAGGAGACCTGCCTGCAGTTGGCGTTAGCCCGCGAGAGGAAGGTCCTGGTGGGAATTCTCCCTCCAAAAGTCCTTTGGGAGCTGAAGCTGGGCAGTGCCCTTGGGAAGGAAAGGAGCAAAGGGGCAGGGCCCCCAAGCACACAGACACCCTGTTGGAGCATCAGGGGCCATGCTGTGGGAAGCGGGAAGGGGCTGAGGAGAGACCCAGGCAGAGCGGGTACAGTCAGATGGTGACCTGAATCGGTGTCCTCTCACCTCACCAGGGCGGTGAGGCTGCTTGCACTACTCATGGGCTTCTCTGAGCTTTGCCGTTTACATCTGAGAAAAGGGCTTAGAGTGCTCTCAGATCCTAGGAGGTTGATGTCTACGTGAGAACCACAGCTGGCTGGCAGCTGTTTGCACCCCCTGGAACACCTGGCTTCCTTTGCCCATGACTCTACAATCACCTGACCTCTCCCTGGTGTTGGCCAGGTACCCACTGCAAACGAGTGATTGGCCTTCTTCCTTGGGCACATGCGTGAGTCAAGGAGCCCATCCTCGTGCCCTGGGAGTTTCTGATAAGAGCACAGTCCCTGCTTGGGCAAGGGTCTTGCTAAGAACGGAAAAGCTGGCTTAGCTTGGAGATCAGGGCCTCTGAGAAGCCCCTGGGGGCAGCCAAGCCTAGGCCAGCAGAGGAGAGGCTGGGCCAGGCCATCTGGGTGCAGAGGCAATGCCCACAGTGTAGGGCACCAGCCTGGTGTGTCGGGGCAGCGTGCGTTTCTCTTCTTAGTGGAAATCCCTCTCTTTCAGCCACATTGTATTTGACTGGGATGTGTTTTTCTTGGCTGTAAGGAGCAGGATTAGTTGCACGCTTTGTAATTTTTGGTATTGAAGGTATTTTTAACAAATGCAGTCAGCATCGTGGGAACATCCTGGAGTTGCTGGCATGTCTGCAGTCTAAAATCAACCCCATTCCCACCCCAGCCTTCCTCGCTAAAGACGGAGTCGCTCAATGAGATGTCTATTTTTGTTCATTTAGGTTTGGAGTTGAAACATGGATAAAATTAAGGAAATTGGTGTTTCCCTGTGGTTAGTTCTCCTTCTGATAACTTGAGACATGTGACAGAAAAGGATTAAAAGGGCCAGAATTCACAGCATGTTCCAGGCAGGGAAAGTTGGGAGCCAGAGACCCTTCCCAGGAAGAGGTGACCCTTCTCTCCCACCTGGCTGTTCAGTGCATACTCTAGAGGGGAGTAGGCAAAAGAAAGGTTAAATGCACTTGGGAACATTCACTTAGGAAGGTGTTAGTTTTCCACTGTTGCACAACTAACGCTACAAACTTAGTGGCCTAGGATAGATAACAAGTGCTGCAGTTTGGATATGGAGCATTGCCCAAAGGTACATGTGTTGAGGTTTGGGTCCTCAGCCTGTGGTATTATAGGAAATGGTGGGATTTTCCAGAGGTAGAACCTAGTGGGAAGAAGTTAGGTTGTCAGGGATGTGGCCTAGAAAGGGATATTAGGATCCCAGCCCCAGCTCTCCCTTTATTTGATTCCTTAACCCCTTGAGGTAAGGAATTTTCTGCACCACAAGTTCCTGCTATGATTTACTGCTTCTACTCCACCCAAAGTAACAGGGTCAAGTGACCATGGACTGAAACCTCTAAAACTATAAGCCAAAATAATACATCTTTTCCTCCTTTTTGGGGGGTTGGGGGGTTATGCTGGGGATTACTCTGTCATTGAGCGACATTCCCAATTCCCTTCTTTTTACTTTCGAGACAGAGTCTCACTAATTTTCCCAGGCTGGCCCCCAACTTGTGACCCTGCTGGCTCCTCCAGAGTGGCTGGGATTATAGGCATGCACTACCAGTCCTGACTTTTTCTTCCTTTTCATTATTTCAGTTATTTTGTCATAAAAACAAAAGGCTGATTAACACAATATGTTAATGTTCTCACAATTTCTGTGGGTGAAGAATTCACAAGCAAATGTGTTTTTTTTTTTTTTGGCAAATAACTTTTAATGTTCTACAGCACAGTAGAGAAATTATGACTAGCAGTTAATTGTGTACTTCAAATAAGAGGGGATTTTGAATGTTAATATATTTCAGTTAATGGATATGGTGATTAACCTGATGTGAACATTACTCATTACATAGATAAATTGGTAAGTATCATACTATATGTACAATAATTATATGTCAGTTAACGTTTTAAAAATATTTTTAAAGAAATTGGGGAATGGCTTAGTTGGAGCCCCTGTTTCCAGGTCTCTCAAGAGGCTGTAAAGTGTCGGCCAGGACTGTGGTCTCATCCGAAGGCTTGGCTGGATGATGATCCACTTCCAAGGCCACTCACACGGTTGTTAGCAGGACCCACTTCCTCTAAGGTGTTGGGTCGAGGCCCCAGCTCCTAGCTGCCTGTTAGCAGTGGTTGCCCTTGGTCCTTGCCATATGAGTCTCCCCAGTGTGCAACTTGGTACATCAGAGCCAGCAGGAGGAAAGGTTAAGGGGAACCTAAGCTCAGCATCACATCCTCAAGGTTGCTGAATCCTGCTGGTTAGAAAGTTATTCAAGAGAGGGAGATGGTGCAAGGCTGTGTATATCTCGAGGTGGGATTCTAAAGTCATCTCAGATGCTACTCACCCTGCACACATGTAAAAATAGCCATGCTGTGGCTAAGGTGTGCATTTACCTCGCAGGAATATAAGTAGCACAATCTTTCCAAAAAGTGCTTTGGTTCCTGGTCCAGCAGGGGCAGACCAGGGTGAGCTCCTGACTTGAGACCTTTCGCCAATCCTCTCAACTTCTCAGACCCTCAGTCTCTTCTTCTTTAAAATGGGGGTGATGGCAACCACTGTGCTTCTTTGTGACTCTTGGGGATTAGGTGTGGCAATGAGTATGAAAGAGCCGGCTGTGACATCTCACTCATAGTGGCACTTAGAAATTCTTCCAAGAGTGAGTTTTCTGTTGACACTATGGGGACTGTTATGGTTCCCATGTTTGTAAAACCAACCCCCCACCACACACACATTTAAATCTAAGTGCCAAGGTGATAGTTTTAACAGGTAAGGTTTTTGAAAGGTGATTCAGAATTGAGGGCTCTGCTCTTATGAATAGGATTAGTGCTTTTAAAAGAGAGGCTCTGAGAGCTTGCCTGGCCTCCCTCATGAGGACTCAGAGAGGAGGCACCATCATTGAAGTGAAGAGTGAGCTTCCCTAGTCACTGAATCTCCTACCGCCTTGACCTTGGACTTTCCAGCACCCGTAACTGTGAGAGGTAATTTTCCATTGTTTATAACAGAACAGTCTCAGACATTTTGTTTCAGCACCATAACTAAGACAGGGGCAGAATCCTATTTGGAGACTTCGGTAGCAAGAAATGCATGAAGATCCCTTCCAAATGTTTGGATTCCTGCAAAAGTGAAATCCATCCCAGCCCTTGGGGAGGTCAGACCACTTGCTTAAACTTGGGCCTCTTATTCTGTGGAATGAGGCACCTGCCAAGCTCTACAGGGCTAGTGGCTGAGGCTGCAAGAGGAGGGACCATCCAGATGAGGAAGGAAGGAAGTGGCTTTCTAGTTTCTATTGTAGGGGCTGGGGATATAGCTCAGCAGCATAAGTGCCTGCCTGGCAAGCACAAGGTCCTGAGTTCAATTCCCTGTACCAAAAAAAAAGAAAAGGAAAGAAAAAAATAGTTTCTACTGTAAAAGAAAATTTTTTCCTTAAGGAGAAAATGTTATGTGATCATAAAAGTGATGCTGCCCAGTAGCAGGACCCTAAAGGGGAGGCTGGAAACACTGCCATCCCACCGCTCAGAGGGGCTGGCACTGGGCCTATCAGGGTCACAGGCAGGGGTGCACTCTCATCTGCCACAGCTGAGTCCACCCGGACCAGCCAGTTTGAAACCTCAGGGTGGGGTGGCAGGCAGGACAAGGCTGGAAGTGCCCCATGGGTGACTCTGAAATACACCCTGGTTATGAAGCACCCAAAATGCACAGTGTCTTATGGATGAACTCAGATGTGGTGACATCATGTCATCAGCATTTTTCCAGTGTTACTCATTGCTCTTCTCACTCAGTGTTCTTTGCCTGCCATGCTCAGCTCCCCTCATCAGACTGGTGCAAGCCCTTGCACACCTTTCCCTTCGCATTTCTAGGCTTACATATGTATGTGACTGTATAGTTGGGGTTGCTTTTTTTTATATAAATAGCATTACACCACACATGCCATGCTGTGGCTTCCAGTGTTCTGCTCTGATCCATCTTGGTATCTTCCCGTGACCAAGCATGTGGCTGGCCCACATTCTTTGCCTTGTTTCATTATGTTCCAGACTGTAGACACACCATTTTTTCTTGGCTTTCTCTCATACGTAGGCATTCGTATTGCATCCAGAGACATAGTCTTACACACAACGCCACCCAGTTGCGTTTGTTCCCTTCCTTGTACACACACAGAAGTGCTACCGTAGGGAAAGTCAAGAGGCAGGTGGCGGGTCCGAAGGCTGCCTGTGTTGCTCTTAACTGTGGTGTGTCTCAGTACCATTTTCCCATCATCCTTGCTATTATTCAATATTTTCAAACTTTCAAATGAACCAAAACAGGCAGAGAAGCCTCTGGCAGTGGGCAGAGGTGTTCAGTTCTACTGTCTTCCACTCCTGGGCCAGACAAAGGCTCATGGGGGTGGCACTGATATCCAGTGGGGCCTGTTTTGTTCCTCATGCCATTTGCCAAAAACTGAAGGAATGAATTTTGCAAAAGAGAAAGAATTTATTTACAAGGCAGCCAAGCATATGGAGGCGGGAGCCACCTCCCTGAGGATAGCACTTAGGGGTATTCGTGGGACAAATAAGCAAGGTAGTCATAGGTGTAGGGAAAGGAAAAAGGAAGAGCTCATATCTGTGCATGCACAATCACACTGCATGGCTCTGCATAGCATGTGTGCTCAGGAAGTGGCAGCATAAGCACATTCTGAGAGTGGAATTTGAGGTGCTCTGGCAACAAAATGTCACCTGTAGGCCACTCGCACAGGCCCAAGTGAAGGGTGGGTGGTTCCAACTGGTCTGAGCTACCTCCAAGTTCCCAAAAAACAATTTAGGTTGCCTTTGCCACAGCTCTCCGTGTGTCAGAGGCGTTGTTTTCAGCAAAGCTGCTCAGTTACACGACCTCCAGAATTTTTTTTGTGGTGGTGCTGGGGATATGGACTCAGAGCCTTCCGCGCATTAGGCAAGCATTTTACAACTGAGCTACATCTGTGCCATAGAGGTGGTGAGAAAGCAAACATCCAAACGCAAGTGAAGCTAGAGGGTCTACTCGCCAGCAGTCACAGGGACCCAGCGAGTCCTTTAGCAGGGTTTTTCAGGTGTTTCTTCAACACAGTGCAATTTCTGAGCTGAGTGGATAGGGGGAGGTTTGCGGTGACTGTGAGCAACAGAACCCAGGCCCATAGTAGGAAATAGCTAAGCTGCAAAGCAGTCAAAGAGATGCAGGGCTTCTTTTCAATGCATGGAGTAAAATACATGAAATGAGAAATGATTTAAAGATGGAATTTATAATTAAAAAGCGAGCAGACAGTAAGGATTTGGAAAACCACAGCCTGGCTCCACAAAAGAATGAAATAGCAGCGTGTTTAGGAGAGAAATCCAAGGGTGTGGCTAGGCCGCGTTTGCTAAGGAGATTAACAGGGACGGAAGGAAGCTGAGTGCCAGTCACCAAGTCAATGGGAGAAAGCCATCGAAAGCATTTCAGGGATCTCTGAGGCTGCCCCCTTCCCGTGCTCGGAGAGCTAGCTCGTTGCAGGCAGAGTGGCTAGAGTGCTTTGGGGCACACATAGCAGCCCCATTCGCCTGTTGTAGGATTCTGCTCCTCATGTTCTGGTGACACGCTCCTTGGCTGTCCCAGCGGTGACTCCTGTGGCTCAGTGCAGCTCAGGCCAGTGCTCGAAGGGAGGGTACTGGTGGTGACATGTGGAGGGGTCCACACAGTTTTTAACTCCTTGGGCTTGCAGAATGCAAAAGCTATTGAGGATAAAAGAACTGAAGATAGATCAAAAGGAGAGAAAGAAATTATAATTTATAAATTGTAATTTTAAGAAAACTACAGCTTCAGGACACAAGCAAAGCTTCCCAAAGTCACAATGTCCTTTTCACTGCAGTCCCTAGACTTCTAACTCCTAAATCCCCAAGAGTCTTTAAGATACTATAAGTCCATAAACTTGCCCTGTGGTTTTCTTCTGATACTGTAAGTCCACAAATTCAAAAGACTTCCACTCTTAAAGAAATAGTACAATTAACTGGGTACCATTTTCCAAACTTCACACATGCACGGTTTGTGTTTTAACCTTGTTGATAAAGCCAGTTTGCTTTAGCTCACCAACAAGCAGCCTGACCTTAAGGAAATGGACACTTCGTAAATGAGAAATAATTCGAGAGAAAAGATCCCAGATTGTCCATTTTGAGGATACCCAAAGACCACACAAACACCCCAGCTCCAGGCCATGATACAGCTTACCCCAAGCACCTGCACTCCTTTCTGTGTACTTCTTTGATTCTGCCTAATAAATCTGCCTATGTTGCATACCAATGAGTTTTACAATTCTTTGTGACAAGTCAAGAATCCACAGGGTTAGGTTTCTCTCCAACTCCTCTTTAAGGGGCCCTCTTTGGGCCCTGTTTAATGACAGTGAGGCACAGTTTGTTGTATCTCAATTTCCAAAGGTGTTGTAAACAGCCTGAGGGCCCAGAGACCTGTTACTGAGCCTGACGCACTGCAGATCCTCACTATGGCAATGCCTGGTAGAGCTATGGGACTGAGGCTGCCCTGGAGACCCCAGTACTGCAGGGTCATGAGCATGCAATATCAGCCTGGGAGGACAACAGCCACCATGGGGCTGCTGCACCGGCCAAGTCCTACAAAACCATAAAGGCAGAGCTGTCCAAGGCAGTGGGGATCCAACCCCTATTCCAGGGTCCAGGAAGCAGGACATAAAGTCAAAAAGGATGATTTTGAAGTTAGATATTTACTGTTGTTCAATCTGTTGGCTTTTGGACTTCCTTGGAGCCAGATATCCCTCCCACTTCTCCCTTTCAGAATAGGAATATCTGTCCCATGCCTATCCCATCATTGGGTTTGGGAAGCACATCACTTGTTTGATTTCACAAGCTCACAGCTGAAGGAGAATTTGCCCAGGATAATCATACTTTTGAGTCTCAACAATATCTGATTTAGATGAGACTTTGGACTCTGGAGTTGCCACTGGAATGAGATAAGAGTTTTGGGGGCTTTGGGGATGGGATTATTATGGAAGCCAGGTTCTTGGGTCCAGAAGAGAGAGAAACCAGACCTAACTTAGAGTAATACAAACACAGGCAAGGCTTTTACTGGGACTTCAGCTTGACCAAACAGGAAGTTGCAGCTCTCATAAAGAGCAAGTCAGGCCAGCAGCTCTCTGAACAAAAGAAAGAGGGTAGCTCATATAGGAAAAGTTTCCTCCCAAAACTCCCATCCAGGTCCTCCATGCATACAGGAACCCAAAGGACATTCTGGCTCCTGATCGGTCAATGTCTGAGGCAGTGGAGGCAGCTCATTATTCAGCTTTGACTACGGGGTGAGGCAGGGCTTCAGGAGACGGAGCCTTGCCTGGATCTGTGTTAGTAGGATGTGTTTGTAATTGTGGTATTTTTAACTCCAGGGCTCCATATGAGCCCTGAGTCCCCATTTATGGCCTCATCTGGTTCTGCTGTGAAAGTACAAAACAGGCACAAGCCCTGCAAGGACCCTTCCCAGCACAGATCTTTGTGTCCTCTTTTGGGTGGTCCCTGACTTCTCAGGATGGATGTATTTTTTATGTTCAAAGGATGTGAGTTTGGGGGTACCAGGGTAAAATGCTATGGTTTGAATGTCCCCTCCAAAACTTATGCTGAAATTGGTTTGCTGTCATTACAGTCTTAAGAACTGGAGTCTTCATGAGATGATTGGGCCACAAGGGCTCTGTCCTCCTCATGAATGCTATTGTCTCAGATAAGGATTTGCCTCCTCTTGTTCTCACTGCAAACCCTCCACCACACACACACACTCACACTCACACACTCACACTCACACTCACACACAAAGGGTGCATTCCCTTTGCTCTGCAGCCACCTGATGCCTTCCACTGTGAGAGGGTGTGACAAAAATATCCTTACCACATACCTGCACCACAATCTTGAACTTTCTGCCTCCAGAGCTGTGAGCCAATCCATCTCTGCTCATTCTAAATTTCCCAAGCTGTGGGATTCTGTTACAAGAGCACAAAGCAGACCAAGAGAGCATCCTCACACTTCACCAGCCCTGACACTGACGGCCATAGGATCTTCTGCCAGGTAGGAAATCTGTCCACTGCTCAGTAGGTGTAGGCCTATGTTCCCAGAACCCCTGGCTAGAGGCAGGATGCTGAGGAGAAGCCCTTGTTTGCCAGAGGTCCTGACCTCCAGAAGTGTTTTCAGAATACCTGGTTGGGGGTTTGAGTCCATCCATACTCTGAGGGTCTGATCTACCTATTGTGGATTGCTTGTGTCCTCCTAAAATCCCCATGTTGAAAACTAATCCCTAATGTGATGGTATGAGGGGGTGGGGACATTGGGAGATGATTAGTTCATGAGGGCAAAGCATTCTTGAATGGTATTTTAAAAAAGGACCCCACAGAGCCCTCTCCATTCTCTGTCAAGTAAGGATTCACTGCGAAGTCAGCCCTCTCACCAGATCTGACCATGTTGGCACCCTACTCTCCTACTTCTGGCCTCCACAACTGTGAGAAGTGAATCTCTGCTGCTTAAGCAACCTGGCTAATGGCATTTGGACACAGTAGCCCATGTGAACTCAGATGTGGCATCTCTCTAGGCCCAGTTGGGTTTAGTACCTGGTAAGGGACGCTCAGGTCTGACAGTCTATGTTCTCAGAGTGTTCTAGGCCACTGAATGTCCTACCTGAACAGCTGGTCTCTAGAACAGGCTGGGGATCCCCTTTGTCTCACAGAGCCTTGGGGAGGTTTTCTAGAAAATACCCACAGTATTCCCCTCACCCATGAGGGGTACATTTCTAGATGTTCCAAGGTTCCTGCAGTTGTGGGTAGTATGAAACCCCATGCAGAACATGGCTTTTTAAAATATACATACTCATGATAAAGTATACACAGTAACTAGGCACAATGAAAGATTACCAACAACTAATAAAATAAAATCATTGGAGCTGAGGGTGTAGCTTAGTGGTAGAGCGTATGTTCAATATATAGGAGGCCCTGGGTTCCGTCTCCCACAGAAAGAAGGAGCAGGAGGGAGGGGAGGAGGGAAGGAGAGAGAGAGAAACAATGACAATAACACACTGTAATAAAAGTTATTTAAAGGTCACACTGTTATACTGTAAATTGGTTAATGTTTTTGGGCTGAGGTTGATGGTAGGTGACTTAAATCATGGAAAATAAAAGTGCAAATAAGGGGAGCTAAGTCACTTGGGCTGTGTGCACCTTCACCCCTTCTTGCTGTTCTCCCGGTTACTCTCCAGTTTCCATTCCAGAGAACTTGCCCCGCAAGCCTGGTGACTGCTGCCCTGGTCGGGTCCCCAGCCTGTTTCTACTCAGGTTCTGCCACCAGGAGGCAGTGTGGCCTGCAAGAGGCCACTGTCCCTGGAGCTGAGAGTTCCAGTCACTACCCTATATCCACTGAGAAGACCCTTTCTAAGGCCCTGGAGGACATTTAGAACAACTAGATTTTCCATCATCGCAATCACCTAAGAGTCTGAGGAACTTCCAGGTACCTACTGATGGAGAGGTGGCCAGAACATGTCTAGACACCATTTCCAAGCCTACCCACAGACTGCCAGAGCTGGCTGCCTACGAGTCACCAGAGGAAATTGTTAAAAAAAAAAAAAAAAAAAAAAGTCATGTACACGTTTGTAATCCCAGCTACTCGGAAGGCTGAGGCAAGAGGATCGCAAGTTCAAGACCCACCTGGGAAACTTGGTAAGACTTTATTTCAAAATAAATTTTTAAAAAGCTCCGAGGATCTAGGTCTGTGGTACATCACATGTGCAAGGCCCTAAGTTCAATCTTCAGTACCAAAACAAACAAACACAATCAAAAATCCCCAAAAGGTGGAGAGAAGGCAGACTGTCGGGGACTGTGTACTGGAGGAACTGCGTGCTGGTGAGCTGCATGGCCTTTCCTTTTGCCTCTTCTCTCTCACCCTTGGAGCTGAAGATGCCAGCAACTTGGGAATGCCAACAGATACAGACAAAAACAACACTAACAAAAATCTGCACTGTGTGGCCGAAGGACCAGGCAGGAGAGGCTTTGCCAGATAACAGACTCATAGACAATGACCACTCTGCTCCAGCCAGGGCCTCTGAAAACACCCACCCATGCTGACAGTGGTGGAGTGGGGGTCTACATGCTCACACTTGTGAAACTGTAGCAAGGTGTCGGGAAGGCCATGGGGGGAGCTGAGACTGCCGCCCCTGCTGCTGGATAACAAGCACTCCCCGTGGTGACACAGTGTGGCAGAAAGCACGTAAGGAAGCTGGACTCCCACCCTGCAATGGTGTGGCTGTGGTATGTCCTCCCAGGGTTCACATGTAGGAGGCTCGGTCCCCAGTGTGACAGTGTGGGAGGTAATGGAATCCTTAAGCAGTACAGCCTGGCGTGGGGGCCTTAGGTCCCTGGAAGCACTGTCTTTGGAAGGGTTTCATGTTGTTCTCTGGGACCCTAGACAGTTCCCATGAGAGAAGGCGCTCATAAAAGGGCAAAACTTCCCCTTTCTCACTCTGGATTCATGTCTTTCCACATGATCTCGCCTTCTCATACGTGCTATGATGTCATCCACCAAGATGTGACACAGCCAAGGAGGCCCACATCAGAACTAGCACCATGCTGTTTGGATTTTTACTCTCCCAAACTGTGAGTTAAATAAATTTCTTTTCTTTATAAAGTTAGCTTGCCTCAGGTGTTTGTTGTAGTATCAGAAAATATAATATATCCTCCCACCTCCCAGTAACGAGACCCCTTGCTGAGGGCTTCTTGGAGGAGGCAGAGCAAGAGGCAGGCCTTTCACCACTACTGATGGCTTTGGGGCCACCAGCACACAGTGTCATGGAGGCTACGTGGGGAGTCAGCACCCAGCCCAAAGGAAAGAGGAAAAGACCTACCTTTGGTATAAATGGAGACTGACCAGGATCCTGGACTTTACCTGTACCTTGTAATAAACAAGATTCCAGAGCAGCATCAGAAACACACACACACACACACACACACACACACACACACACACCCTTTTAAAAAGAAGCATGAAGAAACTTTCTGAGGTAACAATGTGCTGATTTTCTTGACTGGTGGTGATGGTGCCATCCCTGGGTATCATCTAGGGTTTGGGTCCAGGACCCCTTAAAGATGCCCAAATCTATAGATGCTCACTCAAGTCCTTTGTATAAAATGGTGTAGGATCATATTTGCACAGAATCCATGTGCATCCTCCTATACTCTTTAAATTATCTCTAGATGACTTACAACACCTCATACAATGTAACTGCGAGGGAAACCCTTGTTATAATATATTGCTTAGGGATAATGACAGAAGAAAAGTTAGTGCATATTTAGAACTCAAGCATTTTTTCCCAAATCTGTGGTTGATTAAATATATGCTGTGGAACTTGTAGACAACTGTCTAAACTCAGTGAATGGTCCACTTTAAGTATGTGTAGTTTTTTGTATAACAATTATACCTTGGGGCTGGGGATTTAGCTCAGTGACACAGCGCCTGTCTGGCAAGCACAAGATCATGAGTTCAATTCCTGGTACCGGAAAAAAAACAACAATTATACCTCAACAAAGATATTTTAAAAAAACTAAACCAGAAAATTGAGATAAGATCTAGATTATTATAACACAAAAATTTGCAGGTTTCAATAGAAAACCCTTCATTACCAAGAAGATGGTTCTTGTGATGAAACTGTTGACTGAAACACAGTGAATCAAGACAATCAATATAGAATCATCTGACAACAACTTTAAAGCAGGCCCATAAATGCTTCAGCAGCTATGAACATGCTCGAAACAAATGAAACAACCTGAAAGTGTCAGCAAAGAAGTAGAAAATATTAAGGCGTTGGAATGCAAATTTTAGAAATCAAAAATGCAATAACTGGGGCTGGGGATTTAGCTCAGTGGCAAAAGCGCCTGCCTGGCAAGCGCAAGGTCGTGAGTTCGGTTCCCGGTACCGGAGAAAAACCAAAAAAAAAACAACAAAACAAAAAATGCAATAACTGAAATATAGACCTATTGGATAAGTTCAAGAGCAGGATGGAGGAGGAGAAGCAGGGGAAGAAATCAACAAACCAGAAGACTGAACAGTAGAAATTACCCAGTGTGAGCAGCATAGGAAAAAATTGGAGAGGAGAAAGAAGAGGAGGAGAAGCAGCAAGAAGAGGAGAAAGAGGAAGAGAAGGAGGAGGAGGAGAGGAAGAGGAGGAGGAAGAGGAGAGGTCAACATACAGTAACCTGTGGGGCTACAATGAAAGGCCTAACATTTGTGTCATGGGTATTCTGGAAGAGTTGAGAACAAGCAGGGCTGGTAACATACAGAAATAATGCTCCCTCAATGTTTGGCAACAGATATAACCCTACAGATACAAGAACAGGAGTGGGCCCCAGAATACACACAGAGAAATGCCTCACAAGGTACATCATAAGTAAATGTCTAACAGTAGAAGACAAAGAAAAAATTTTAAATATATCCAGCAAAGAAAACACCATCCCTATAGGGGAAAATCAACTTGCATTATAGCAGCTTTCCCTTAAAAAATGATGAAGGCCAGGAGGAGGTGTTAGAATATTTGTCAAGTGCTAATAGAAAAGAACCATCACCTCAGGATCCTCTATCAGTGAAAATACCCTTCTGGAGGGAAGGGGAAGTCAAGACAGTCTCAAATGAAAGAAAACTGAGAGAATTTGTTGCCAAAAGACCTACCTAAAAATAACGGCCAAAGGAAGTTAGCTAAGCAGGAAGGAAACAAAATAAGGAAGGCAGGACGAAATGAGCATAAAAATGAAAACAAGTATCAGGCATGCACTGGCATGGACACCTGTAATCCCAGCTACTCGAGAGGCTGAGGCAGGAGGTTCATAAATTTGAAGCTAATCTGAACATCTAGTGAGACTGTTTCAAAATAAAAAATGAAAAGGATTGGGGATATAGCTGAGTAGTGGAGCACTTGGGTAAAGCCCTGGGTTCAACCCCTAGTACTGAAAAAAAAAAAAAAAGTGAATGCAGTAGGCTCTCCTTTTCTTGACTTTTCTATGTTATGTTTGATGGTTGAAACAAAAATATATAGCATTGCCTAATGTGGTTCTAAATGTGTGTAGAGGAAAGATTTAAGGCAATTATACAGTCACACACCATGTAACAGGAGTCATGAGCCAAAATAAACCTCTCCTCCTTAATAAATGGATCCTCTCACATATTTTTTTTATTTTAAAGAGAAAAGAACAAAAACAAAATAACAAAAACAAAGATAGAAACAACCCAAAAACAATAAAAACAATACAGAATTTCAAAACAAGATGATAGGAAACCAACAATGGTTGTTGTATTACTTATTGTTACCTTCAAAGTAGTTGCTTGGATTACCAGATATAGTTATGCAAGAATCAAACAACTCTCAGATATTTTTTTCACAGTAGTAGAGAGCTAACACAATTACATGTTTATGATGATGCTGATGAAGACAAATCCACTTCAGTGCAGCTGTATGAAAGTATACACATCCAATTATTATGATCCATAATACTTGTTAATGACAATGTTAAACCTTTTGTACATACTTTACAATACTATACTATACTATACACACTTATCCCATCATTCCTGACACTTTCTGAAGCAGTTCTGGAAATCCTCTTTCATAAGTGTCTTTGCAAGGTATGATCAAAAATATGGTGAATGTTGCTGCCAAGTGCCGCCCAAAGAAAGGCAGGCTTGTAAAAGCATGAAGTCAGTATGTCTTCATCCACCTGAGCCACTGGATTTGGTAACATGTAACTGGTGGTTCTTCTCCAAAGTCAAAATGACCATAAAAGGTAAATATTTTGAGTTGATTCAGGACATCGAGGCAGCCAAGACAGTGCAACTAAAGACATTCATGAAACTTCCAGAACTGCTTCAGAAAGTGGCAAGAATGAAGGGTAAATGTGTTCAAAATGAGGGGGAGTAGTTCAAGGAAGATTAATGACAATGAGTTTTTGTTTTTTTTTTTTTTACTGTTTTTAACATTTTTTTTTTTTTTTTTTTTGGTACCAGGAATCAAATTCAGGACCTTATGCTTGCCAGGCAGGCACTGTGCCGCTGAGCTATATCCCCGGCCCTTTTTTACTATTTTTAAAAAATGTAAATCCACATCAGATTTTTTAATCACACCTCATACATTTATACTTAGTGTATATTCCTTATATTTATATTTTTAAATGTGCTATAAAACAATATGCCATGTTACACCAGCAGCAGCTGTATCTATGTCACCTCTTGATTACATCAAGAATCCACATCAAGTAATAGACACAGACCATCCAGGTTTGAGTGAGTACATTAAGATGTGCACAAGGCAAGATCACCTCACAACACATTTCTCAGAATTTATCATGTTGTTGAGCAACACGTGAATGTATTACAAATAGGGGCAGGCAAAGGGATATAAGGGTAAGATTTCTACACTTCACTTAAACTGATAAAATGACAATACCACTAGCTTGTGGTAACGTGATAATGATGCAGAATGTCCACTAGGAAAACCTACACAGGGGCTGCACTAAAAAACATTCACTAAATCAAACCGGAATGTTAAAAACTGTTTGACCCATAGGAAAGCAGAAAAAAGAAAATAGAAACAAAAAAACAGAACAAACAGAAAACTAAACAAGATAAAATGGCAAAATTACACGCTAACATCTATAATTACATTAAATGTAAATTGTCTAGGTTCAGTAATTAAAAGACAGAGCTTGAGAAGACTGACTGTAAAATATATCTCAACTATGCGATACCTACAAGAAAGTCACTTCAAGATGTTTTGCGCAAACATTAATCAAATCAAAGGCAAGCAGGAGTAGCTTCAGCACTTCAGGGCAAAGAGTGGCTTTAGCACTTCAAGGCAAAGAAAAATGCCAGGAAAGGAGACTTCCATTATATAATACTAAAAGTGTCAACCCACCAGGAATACTTAGAAATCCTAAATGTGTGTACATCAAACCAAGAGAACCACAAAATACATAAAGCAAAAGTGATAGAATTGAAAAGAAAAATAGATAAATTCAAAATTTTTGCAGACTTCAACACTCTTTCAATAATTGATAGAACAACTAGACAGAAAATCAGCAAGGAACTAGAACACAACTGCACTACTGACCAACAAGATCTAACTGGCATTTATTGAACACTTCATCCCCACATCAGCAGAGTACACATTCTTTCTTACTGTCCATAACACATACCAGTATACCTGTAGACCATACCCTGGGCCATAAAACAAGCCTCAATAATTTTATAAAAATTGAAATCACACAGAGTAGGTTATTCAATCACAATGAATTCAAAGTAGAAATCAATATCAGAAAGATAATAAAAAATCTTCAGATATTTGTAAATTAAATATCATACTTATATAAAATCTGTGAGTAAGCTGGACGTGGTGGCATGTGCCTGTAATTTTAGCATTCTGGGAGGCTGAGGCAGGAAGATTACAAGTTCAAGCCCAGCACAGGCAATTTAGTGACTCAGAGAGGACCTGTCTCAAAATTAAAGGGGGTAGATAGAATGTAGCTTAGTGTAAAGACCCTGGTTCAATCCCCAGTACTGAAAAAAAAAAAAAAAAAGGAAAGGAAAAGAAATAAAGAAAAAGAAAACTGTGGGTAAGGGAAATCTCAAGGGAAAATTTAAAAATACATTGAACTGAATAATGATGAAATAGAACATGTCAAAACTTATGAGGCACAGAAAAAGCAGTGCTTGGAAAGAAAATATGTAGTGTTAAACATATATGTAAGAAAAAAGCAAAAGTCTCAAATTACCTAAGCTCAAACCTCAAGATGTTAGGAAAAGAAGAAGGTAATTTCACGGAAGCTGAGGGAAGAAAATAAAGATAGGCGGCAAGTCAATGAAATTGATACTGAAAAACAAAGACAATCAATGACAAAAGGGCTGGTTCTTAGAACAGATCAATAACATTGACAAGGCTTTAGCAGCACTGACCAGAAAGAATACACAAATTATTGCTATTAGGAAAGAAGTGGGAGCTCACTATGACCTTAAACTATACACACAAACCTGACAACTTAGATGAAATAAACCAATTCTTTGGAAAATACAAAGTACTACAGTTTACCCAGTATTAAAAAGACAATTTAAAGATCTGTATCAAGGGAATTTAATTCTTCATCCTAAAACTCCAAAAAGAGAAATTTCCAGGCTCCTAGAGTTTTTTGTTTTTTGGGTTTTTTTTTTTTTTTTTGGTACCAAGAATCGAACTCAGGACCTCGTGCTTGCCAGGCAGGCGCTGTGCCACTGAGATATATCCCTGGCCCCTAGGCTCCTAGAGTTTAAATGAGGAGCTCTATCACATCTTTTAAAAGTAAGAATTCACCACTTCTCTTCTAGAAAATAGAAGAACACCTGCTAATGTGTTTGAGGCAGCTAAAATTGCATTGATACCCAAACCAAATAAACATGGCACAAAGATAGAAAATCATAGACCAATACACAAAAATTTAACAAATACAATAGAATTCAGCAATATAAAGTAATTATGTATTTTCATGCATGTAACACCATGACTAGGTGGTGTTATTCCTGGCATGAAGGCCAGTAAACGTTTCAAAAAGCAGTTAACCTAGTCCACCAAATTAACAGGTCGAAGAAGAAGAATCACATAATCATATCAATTGATGCAGCAAAAGCCCTTGACAGAGTTCCATATCCAATCATGATAAAAATTGTAAAAATAGAAATAAAGGAGAAACTTTGTCAACTGGATAAAGAACATCTGCAAAATATGTATAGTTGATATAATACTGAATTGTGAAAACTAAGTGCTTTTCCTCCAAGCCTGGGAACAAGACAAGGAGACCTGCTCTTACCTCTCTTGTTCAACAGAATGTTGGATGCTGTAGTGAGTAGGGTAAGGCAAGAAAAGGAAATGAAGAGGCACACAGAGAGGAAAGAAAAAAGTGAGACTGTCCTGTGAATAGTAAAAGAAAAAAGAAAAGAAAAGACAAGAAAAACTCTCCAACTTAGATTCACTTTCTCCTACTACACACTCAGGAGGCATCATTGCTTCCAAACCCAAAGGTCTGGGGACTTCTTCCCAACAGCAAGTAACCAGTTCCGCAGCAGACACTGGCCAAGTATCTTCTAATCTAGTTCACCTCTGACGCTATCTACCTGGAGATAGCATCAGATCCCACAGGCTGAGGGCTCAGTCCCCAAGACTGTCCTCCCACACGCATACCTCAGATGCCAATCGCAAAGCCCGGGTTGTTTTTCCTGTACTTCTGACCTGCTGGCTAGGAATCAGGGTTCCCACAAGCCCTGTCTCTGGTTAAGTCAATTTGCCTGAGCAGTCTACAGAACTCAGGGAGACACTTCGCTTATCAGTTTGTTAGACAGGATAACACGAGGGCACCGATGAGGTGCAGAGGGTGAGGTATCGGGAAGGGGTGTGGAGCTTCCATGCCCTCTGGACCGTGACCCTGCAGAAACCTCCCTGGGTTCAGCTATCTGGAAGCTCTCTGAACCCCATCCTTCTGGGTTTTTATGGTCATCTAGTGCTAATAGACTGGGTAGAGAAACCCAGCAGGCCTTCTTGGCCTCTCTGGGCGGCATTTCTGCCTCGTACTCAGACCCCTTCTGAAATGAGGGTCTTATCACCTAGAAATTCTAGTTTGTGTGGCCTGCCTTGGGAGAAAAAGGAGCAGGTGGAAAGAGAGGAGAGGGAAAGAGAGAAAAAGAGGGAGAGAGAGAAAAAGAAGAGGAAAGAGAAAAAGAAGGAAGTGAAGAGAGGAGAGAGACAGAGAAAGAGATAGAAAGAGATCGACTGATTGACTTTGTTTTCTGAGGCCTAAAGCACCCCAGCATTATTCTAGCCACTTAGGAGTAACAAAGCCGATGGCAGTAATAAGCAGAGGAACTATTAGATGAAAGTAAAAATATATCATAATATCACACCCTGTCTGCAGATTACATGATTATGTACATAGAAAAGCCCAGTGAAGGCTAGGCGTGGTGGTGCGCACCTATAGTCCAGCTACTCAGGAGGCTGAAGCAGGACTATCACAAGTTCAAGGGCAGCCTGGACAATTTAGTGCCTTGCAAGACTCTACTGCAAAATAAAAAATAAAAGGAGCTGGGGATGTAGCCCATTGGTAAAGCACTTGCCTAACTTGCATGAGGCCCTAGATTCAATCCCTATACCATAAAAAAAGGAAAGAAAAAGGAAGGAGGGAAGGGAAAAAAGCAAGCCAGTCAACCAGTTTCCAGGCATTTACCAAGAAACCTCCTGGAACTAATAAGTGAGTTTGTCAAGATTACAGGACATAAGATAAACTTTCAAAACTCAATTATGTTTCCCTACGCCAACAAACACAAGTACACTAAAATTTAAAAAGCAACAACATACAAAATGTCTCAAAAAATTGAAATATTTAGGTATAAATCTAAAAAAAGACACAGAATTTGAATACTGAAAACTATAATACTGATGGGGAAAAGTGAATGAATTTTTTATTGATACAACAACCTAGATGAATCTCCAGAGAATTTTGCTGAGTGGAAAAAGCCAGTCTCTTAAGATTCCACACTATATGGTTCCATTTCTATTTATATAACATTGCTGAAATTTTTAAAATATAGAAATAGAGAATGGAATGGCTGTTTGCCGGAGGCTCAAAGGACGGGGTGGTGCAGGCAGCAGAGAAGGGGGCATGAGCCTAAAAGGGCAGTCAGAGGGAGGCTGTGTTGATGGAAATGTCCTGGGCCTTGACTGTCCCAATGTCAGCATCTGGGTTGTGATGTCCTACAATTTTGGAAGATGTCACTATTTGGAAAAACTGGGCAAAGGATACAAGGGACCTCTCTGTGCTGCTTCTTATGACTGCACATGACTCTACCATTATCCCAAAATAAAAAGCTCAATGAAAACTATTTTTAAAGTACACAAAAGGCGGTAATGTGTAATTTGGTTCAGGCAGAGCAAATCTGAATCGTGTGAGTCTGTCTAGCAAGAAACCAGCATCTGCATTTAAAAAAAAAAAATTACAAAGTGCATGGCCACCCTCAGGGAGCTCCATTAGGAAGGGGTCCAAAAGCAGAGACCAGACACTGCATTGTAAAAGATTGTGGGTTTTTTTTTCTCTTGGTTTTCTTTTTTTT
>NW_004955442.1:18369904-18395113 GCF_000276665.1 Chinchilla lanigera | reverse complement strand
TTTTTTTTGAGACAGGATCTTGCTATGCAGTTCAGGCTGGCCTTGGACTCACTATAGCCTAGGCTGGCCTCGAACTCACAGCAATCCTCCGGCCTCAGCTTCTTGAGTGCTGAGGTTACAGGTGTGCGCCACCGCCCTTGGCTTGTAAAAGTTTTTAAGGTTTAAGCCACACTTGGAGGAGCAGGCTGTGGATCTGTATTCCTCTGCGCTCAGTCCTTGCTCCTCCTTCCTGCCCCTATGTCCTCGTGGCTCTCTCTGGGCCCAGTACACAGGCCCCCTGCAGTCTGTGAGCTCCACATCCCACACTGCGAAGCTCACCTTCCTTCCTTAGGCTCCTCTCCTGGGACCCATCTGGGAGCCCCACAGAGCCCTCATGACTCATGGCGAGTGAGTTCTCTGCAGAGGCTTCTTGTCTTGCATAAGGGGCTTCAGGGTTGTGGGCATCTGCAGCGTTCCCTCCTCCTGTGACAAGGGCGTGCTAGTGCAGCAGGCCATTCATCTTCTGTCCTCCATCCTCTCCCTGCCTTCTCTGGTTATCATTGCCAAAGAAATGGATTACAACACAGCTCTGCATGTTTCCACACACCTGGGGTGGGGCTGGCCCCCGGCCAGGAGGAACCTGCTGGGGAGGCTGGTAGATACTTCTCTGAGTCCCAAGGCTGGGGCCCCCTTCCATGGACCACACCCTGTGTACCCCCTGGAGCTGAGTGGCTTGGGTGTGCATGGGAGGGGACCCCCAGGCAGAGGTGGGGGGTCACAGCTGTAGTGCAGCCTTGGAGCCTGCAATCTGTTGCTTAATTTGTGGTCACAGCCAGTGAGTGTGGAAACCACAGTTTGAATGGAGCCGATCGCTGGAATTGCTTCATGGCTGTGTCCTCATTTGGCACTTGCTGTCCATCCCTGCCTTGCTGGCCTGCCTCTCTTTCCTTCCTTTTGGGGTCACTGCCCTTGATTCCTTCTTAACTAGTCCTTCAGATCCGCCCCATCTATCTGCAGCCTCCCAGGTTCCTCCTGCCTCTCTAGGGATCTACTGCCACTAATTATTCCTTAAATCACAGATGTGGATGTGGTTGTGCCATTCTCTATGCAAATCACCCTATCTCTTGCCAAAAATGTGTATGGGGCTCTTAACTTTCTCAGTCAAGCCCAGGGTCTCCCCCTGCCTACTACCTGCTCTTCTGCCATGCTGCCCCTGCCCCACCACCTTCCCTCCCCTCTTCTAGGCTCCTGCCATGATTTGGACATTTTCACAAAATCATGCTGAAATGTAATCCCCAATGTGAGGTTTTAAGGAGTGGGGACCTTTAAGATCCTTTCATGGATTAATGAATGAATGAATGAATGGGTTATCTTGAGAGTGAGTTAGTCTGTTATAAAAGCCAACTTGGTCCTACCCATTGGATGTGCCTCTATTGCTCTGCACCAACGTGGGACTCTGCAGAGAACCCCCACCTACAAGAAGGTCCTCACCAGTCACAGTCCTTTGATGTTGGATGCCACACAACTCAAGATTATCCACACGGAACACCTGGCCCTTTGTACACAGACATGATCAGGAAAGAAGCTACAGGACTGGGGCCTAGGTGGAGCTGGGTGGTGGAGAGCTTACCTAGCATGCCTGAGGCCCTGGGTTCCATCCCTAACACAACACACACACCACAACACACACACACACGCCACAGGACTCACAAGACCCCAAATGGGGGGGAGGTGCCGCCAGCCTGAGGCTCTGCGTCTCTCTCTGCTTGCCAGTGTTCCAGGAGGTTCCACCACCCTAGAAAGACACCAAGACTTGGAATCCGAACAGGGCACTTCGTTAAGGACCTAGCTGTAGGTGGCCTCTAGGGTACCTATGACCCAAGCTTTCCTCTTGGTGGGCTGCGCCTCATGTGAGGACACTCATTTAAGCAGGAGTGGCCCCAGGCTGGGCAGGGGTCTCCCCTCTCACCCAGGGCCCCATCTGCGTCTGTACAACCACCTCCTGCATCCAGTCACAGGGCCACCCTCAAGGGAGCACAAACACCTGCCCTCCTTGGATTGCTGAGTGCTTACTCTTTCTGCAGATGGGCTCCTGACTGCCAAGCCCATGGCCTGTGAACAGTGGGTAGCCAGAGGACAAGGAGGTAATAGAGAGTCCACACAATAGCACCAAGAAAAAACGCAACATGTGGCTGCTCCTGGGAGCCCACAGGTTGCAAACTGGGGGACAGAAAGTGCTGCAGAGGCTGGTAAGACACCCACAACGATATACAGCAGGGGCTGTGGCCAAGGGCATCAGCCTGAGAGCCGGGCACTGGGTTGGGACAGCCTTTGGTATTTAACCCCCATGAGCAGAGAACCAAAGGAACTGGTCCAGACACAGCAAACTGCGGACAGGGCTCCACATAGATATCCCGGCCCCTAGCAGGGTGAACCATCTAGGATTTCTGGCCCCCAAGTCCACCATTCTGGGGAGTACAACATGTCCAGCAAGCACAGTATATCCTGGGAAGCAGACAAATCCTGCTTTGGAGCCAGAAAAGGTTGAGGCTTCTCCATCAACTCTGCACAGGGCTACATCTTCCCCTCTTGGTGGCCAGAGATCCTTGGTGGCCATGGCTCCATTCAGGGATCTTCTGGAATGTGCAGAAAAGGGAAGTCCACTGCGCTCAGTTTCCCCTGTTTAACATTTTGCTTTATTTCCTCTCTCGTGCCCTCTCTGTACAAATCTGCACAGTACTTCTAGTACTGCTGCTGTAATCACAATTAATATTCCTGGACCACCTGGGACTCTCGCCACCCTTTACCCCAAAGTCTTCACCATGTTTCTCCTAAGCAAGGGTGCTTTGCTCAAGTATTAAATTCAAGAAATTAACACTGCAAACATGTACCAAAAAAGAGGAAAGGAATCAAGAGATGGATGGAGGGGACCGGAAGGGAAGGGAAAGGGGATTTTTAAAAAAGGAACTGAGATGTGTTATGTACACGTACCAATTTCCCATGAGGAATGTAAACATTATGTATTATAAACATACAATAATTTAAAAAGAAGAAATTAACATTGAAACAACACTCATAAATGATATACTCAAGATTGTACTATCCTTTTATCTATAAGAGACACATTCCAAGACCCACAGCAGCTACCTGAAACTTCAGATAACACCAGATCCTACGTAGATACGATCTTCCTATACCTGTATGCCCATGATAAAGTTTAATCTGTAAGTTAGGCGTTGTAAGAGAGTAACAGCAACAACACCTAATAATAAAATAGAACATTTATAATAATATGCTATAGAGAAAGTTATTTAAAACTTATAAATTATTTATTTTTGGAATTTTCCATTTAATATTTTCAGACCACAGTTGACAACAAGTAACAAAAACTTTAGTTGGGGGGGCATGCTTCTGTTGAAACTCAAGTTTCACCAATGTACCAATAACGTACTTCCTAGCCACTTCCTTCTATGCGGGACTTTCACCCTGTGTTTCACCCTTATGTGTCTAGAAGCTGCCCTTTGGGCCCCCAACAGTGGCGTCTGGGTACACAGGCCACCTGTCTGTGACACTTCCTTGACCTGGTCCTGCCTGACCACTTCTTCCAATTAGATGCCCAATGGCTACACATTATGAGTGACACCGAGTCTTCCTAGAGTCCATGCGGCTTCTGGGCTCAGGTGGCATCTGCCGGGTGTCTCCACCTGTGTCATTAATAAGGGAGCCATGGGAGAAGCTCGCAGGCTGAGTAAACACCTTTCCCAACAACCTTTCACCCCAAAGCTTCCTAGAACCTGTTATTGATTCTTGCCCAAGTCAGTATTATTACAGTGCTTGCAAGATAATGATTTTACTCCTGCATTCGTAACTGGCATTCTACCATAATGCCATAGCTGGCAGTCTCCCTGTCCTGTCCATTTATTTATTACCAGGGTGGGTTGGTAGGTTTTTCCTATATCCAATGAGTTCTATGCCATTACTGTTGTTGATGATTTGATGCTGGCAGACTGACTCCCGCGGCCTTTGGATGTGTTCTTAGCATTTCGGAACACTTCCTTGCTTCCCGGCGCTGCTGGATGCTCTGGGCTCAGCTTGCGCTTTCACTGGTGCTGCCCTGGATTTGGCCGTGATTCCGAGAAGCCAGCTTGTGCCACAGCAGAACATCTCCTTGGCACAAGATCTAGGTGTAACCTGTGCTCATTTTCAGCAAGGCGTCACCCAGGTACTAGGAAAAAAATATGTATAATTATTATAATATCTATAAATGTACAGTTAATAATGCATATATATTAAATTATGATCCACTAATATATTAATATCAATTATATTAATATACAAATGATCATATAGTTACATTATTAATATATGATGATATGTTTTAACTATATTTGTCATTAATCCTAATTATATATAATTAACATATAATAATTAATAATCTCACTATTATGTCTGCTTCTACCCCAGCACTGCAGGTTCTTCCTGTCCTCATCTGTACCTGCTTCTCCCACAAGATTCCAAGCTGCTAAGCACATAGTGTTATTTGTCACCTAGTTATCCCCCGAACTCACAAGACTGTCCTGGAACTGCTATACCCATGCCTGCTGAGCTTGGTTTCCCCAGAGTTCTTGACAGCCAGCCTGAACTACATAACAAGAAAAGAAAGTGTATGCGGGAAAAAGAAAAAAGAAAAAAAAAATATATATATATATATATACACACACAATGAGTAAATGAATGTGTTTTAAGGTTAAAAAATTAAAACAAAAGAACAAACACACATAAAAGAAAAATAAAATCATACAACCCCCCCCCTCAAATTTACTAAGTTAAATAGAGTCTATAAAAAAACCCCAAAGCTACTTGGACTCATTCTTTGTTCCTTCTATATGCTGTGTCATCCATGTGAAACGAGATTAGGCTTGATTTCTGGTCATTTTCAGTTCTACTGCTCCCCCTGCATTGTTTCTTGATTAGCTTTATTTATGACCTTGGGAAACACAGACAATATCCAAACTCAGAGCTATGCAGAAGACCATGCTGTGATCCTCCCACCTTGCCCTCTTCCATCCCTGTGGGCCATTTACTTTCATTCATTTCTGTTTATCTCCCCTGGTTTGTTCAGCCAACATCAGAATATATATCCACATGGTTACATACTGCACTGTGACATTTCAATAAAAGACGAACCACACATACAATGGTAGTTTCATAACATTACATCGCCTAGTGACATCATAGCCATCTTAATTTGTGTCAGTATGCCTATTGGTGTTGGCACAGAAATGCAATTGTCCAACGACACTTTTCTCAGAACTTATCCCATTGTTAAGCAATACATGGCTGTACTTTATTTTCGTTCCTCATGAAAGAGTATTGCACCACTCATGATCATTTTGTGTTTTTAAAAATTTCCTATGACATGTTGCTTGGAGCTGTTCTCTTCCTGGTCCAGGAGCTCCTTCTGTCCTCCTCCTTTTGTGACCATGTGATGCTCCCTTGGTGGCCACTGCTCCATGGCTCAAAGTGTTTCCAGTACTTGCAATGACCAGTCTTACCACCATGAGTACACTTGTCTACGTACATCTCTGTGTTGTTGGAGGTATATCCTCTAGGCAAATTCTCACAGGCAAGATTACAGGTCCAAGGGTGAAGCAGGTGCAATCTCTGTCGTACAGCCCAAATCTCCCTTACAGACCCCTCTTAGTGACTAGGCCATTGGACAGCCCCAGCATGCAAGGACCCCTGTCCACATAGCCTCTGAATAAGAGCTGTTCATCTGCAGGTGAGAAGTCTTGGACTGATTTGCACTTTCCTCCTTGTAAACTTGAGCATTAAACTCCTTGCACCACACATGGTGCTCCTTGCACCATGCCCTTTTTGTGACAAGATGGCCCAGGCTGGTCTTGAACTCCTGGGCTCAAGTTATTCTCTGCCTCAGCTTTCTGAGTAGCTGGGACTAAAGGCACACACCACATGCATGGTTTAATGCCATTTTTATATCATGTGTCTTCTATCATGAGTTGGTGTTGTTGGCTTATTTGCTTGTCATTTTCCCCCTTTAAGACTCTTTTAGGTACTACAGATAGTACTAGGTTACCTGTCCATATATGATGCAAATATTCTTTCCCCATTTGTCACTTTTCAACTGTCTTTGCTTAGGGTATCTTTTACCATGGAATGGTGTTTTATATCTTATTAGTCATTTTCCCATCACTGGGACAAAATATCCAACACCTCCAACTTAGAGGAGGAGAGATTTATTTTGGCACACATTTTCATAGGGTTCAGTCTATGGCTGGTTGTGTCCAAGGCTGAAATGTCATGGTAGACGGGCACGGCAGAGTATAGCTGCTCAATCCATGGCAGCTAGGAAGCAGAGAGAAAAGGAAAGAGCAGGAGACAAGAACATGCCCTTCCAGGTTGTGCCCCCAGTGAACTGTCTCTTCTGACCAGACCCCCATCTCTAAAACATAACTCTAAACCCATCAGTGGATTAATCCACCAATAATTATAGCACCCCACGATCCAATCACCTTCAAAAACTCTCCCTCTGAAAATGTGAACCTTGTGAGGATATTTTAAATCTAAATCATAACCTATGTTTATTTAATTTTTCTGAATCCTCATTAAAAAGCCTCTCCCCACAAGCAGGTTGCAAAAGACCTCATGCGTGTTTTCCTCTAGTGGTTGTATGATTTCATCTTACATTCACATTGTGTAAGATGTGGAATGTGCGTCTAATATTATCTTTTTCTAAATGGTTTCACAGTTGTTCCAGTGTCATGTATCTCTAAAAATTCATCTTCTCCCCTGGTGATCTGAGTCACATATTGATCCTTCACACACAAACTCGGCTCTATTTCCAAACTTTCTATGTTGCCATGATGTGAATGTCCCCTCAGAAATGCTGTTGAAACTTAATCCCTAAATTCATATGTTAATGGTATTTGACTAGGACTAGGTGAGGTCATAAGGGTGGAGCCCTATGGTGGCATTAGTGGTTTGACAAGAAGAGTGAGACAGACCTGAGCTAGCACGCTTGCTCTGTCATGGTGTAGGATGTCCTACACCATGTTATGATGCAACAAAATGGCCTTTGCCAAATCCTGGCTCCTTGCTTGTGGACTTTCTAGCCTCCAAAACATTGAGCTAAATAAATTCTTAGTCCTTATAAATTACCCAGGTATAAGTTACCAGACCTTTTGTTATAGCAACAGAAGATGGACTAAAATATTGGGCATGGTGGCGCATGCCCATAATCCCAGCACTTGAGAGGCTGAGGCAAGAGAATTGAGAGTCAGAGCCCAGCCTAGGCTACACTGCAAGTTCAAGTCCAGCCTGAACTACATAGTAAGATCCTGTCTCAATTAAAAAAAAAAGAAGCAAAGAAAGAAAATAGACTAAGATATATACTAATGCTGTATAGTAGAATGGAAGCTATGAATATAATTTTTAAGTTACTAGAAGCCACACTATATTAGCTTTCTGTTACTGTAACAAATCACCTAAGATAATCAACTTATGAATAGAAAAAGTGTGTTGGGGGGGTGTTGGTGGTAGTAGTACTTTTTGCCCTGTTTTAGAGGTCCCAGTCCATGATAAGTTCAGTCTTTGGTTTGGCGAGGAAATACCCCATGGCAGTAGCACATGGCAGAGCAAAACTGCTCACTCCATTATGACCAGGTCCCAAAACAGAGAAATAGGGAGAAGGGCCTGGGCTCTGCCATCTCCTTAAAGTGCACACTGCAGTGACCTAAGAAGCTCCCCACAGGTCCCACCTCTTATGGATTAATAAATAGCACTGCACTGGAGACCAAGCCTTTGGTAGTCTTGAAAGATCCAAACCACTGCACACAGTTTAAAAAGCAGATGGAATTAATTTTCATACTTTTAAACTTATATCCAAAATATTATTTCACCAGGTAGTCGAGGGACACAAATGATTGATGAAGTAATATACACTTTGCTCCCAGGGTTGGACGTGGGTTAAATATTTATAACCCATTTCCTCCTAGGCCCTAGATGTGTCAGGTACTTCGCAGTCACCATGAGCTGAGCCTTTCTGTCCCTCCAGCCTATTATTTGGCGTGGCGCTGCCTTGTGGCAACTGCTGAGCCTGTGGAGTATGATTCCGGCAGAACCCCCGTCCTCCGTTGGTGGAGGTTAATTTTGCTGCAGGCTGGTCCCTCTCTCCCCAGAGAAGGTTCTCATTCTCCAGAAGGAACTGTCTTCTTGAAGCACTCGCAGCGTGGCACTTTAGCAAGAAAGCACAAGAAATTCCATTTCTTTGGAAATTTGATCTAGGAAAATTGGTCTCTCGTTTTGCTAAGAGAAGTCTGTGCATCCATCAGAGATTCCTCTGAAATGATTTATTTGAATAGTGAATTTTCCTCTGCTCCACAAACCCCCAACTGGCTTCTTGGTAACTTATTTAGAAATGTTTCAAAAGGTAAAAATAAAAAGGGAAATAAGGGCCAGCCTTCTTGGACTGCTGGGATATAAGTTCTGAATCAAAGGAGTGTTTTTCTGCTCAAGATTTGTGTGTTAGCATTAACATTCCGGGCTTTGAATTAAGTCGATTTTAATTGCTTTGACATGGACCTTCCCTTTTCCTGCTTATTTCCTCTGAATCTTTTCGAAGGGGATAATCCTTGAGTGTTTGGCCTGAAGTTTGAGCTCTGGGCATGAGCATGGCCCTTGGGAACGACTGAGCTCAGAATTCCCCGGTCTCAGCAAATCCTCTTGGTCTCACCACTGGGATGGGGCGACCACAAGCTGCTGGCCTCCTCTGCGCAGAAGCCAGGCGAGGTTGGAAAGGATGAAATAAACACAGTCCCCACCTTCCCTACTGACCTAGGGTGGTTTGCCACAGCAAACAGTCGTTATTCAGCTCCAGACAGAACAGGAGTTTGGGCAGGGCTGCTGATCCACCTAAGAAGCTGGTTTTTGTTGCAAGGCCTCCCTTTCCCTGCTAAGCCCCCGCCTAAGGGTGGAGCTGCGTCCCCAAGCCTTTGGCTCTTTTTCCTCTCTTTGGCCTGCAGCAATTTTTTTTTTTTTTTTAACTTTTTCCAATAAGTAATGGATATCTCAGTTTTCAAAGTTGCAGAAACATAAAAGGGTTCATGTGTAGAGACTCCTGCCTGACTTTCCTGCCTATACACACAACACCCTCCCTGTCATCCTAGACGGAGCAGCACCCTGTCCTTCCAGGGCATTTCATGCAAGTATGAGCACATTTATGTGTATGTGCATATATATAAGAACATTTTCCTCCCCTGCTTTTTTCTGGTGCTGGAGATGGAACCCAGTTTCTCACAAATGCAAGACAAGCTCTCTACCACTGAGTCAACCCCCAGCCACCCTGAGGTCTCCTTTTTGATTAATAGCCTTCCACCATGAGGTCTTTACAGGACCCAGCATCAAGGAAATGAAAAACAAAAATCAAGAGATATTGGTCAGTTTCCCCTGCACTTTGTCTCATCCTAGGGTTCCATTCACTGGAGGGAGAAACTGAGGGAATGAGGTATGCAGAATGCCACTCGTCAATGGTGCCGGCAGCAGTGGTGCTGGTGGAGTGGCCTCCCAGGAGACCAGCCTGACTGAGCAGGCAGCAGGAAGGGCCAGCCCTCAGAAGGCAGGGTACAAGCCCTAACAAAGGCCCTGAGGAGGGACAGGGCTTGGCCCCATCTAGAAGCCATGAAAGGCCTGTGATTGTGAGGGAAGTGGTGGGAAATACCACGGGGAGACGGTTACACCAGGAGACCCCGAGTGAGAATTTGAGATGTCCCTCAGCAGATTGTCTCCCCACCTTTAGATTGGACCCAGATCATTGACCAAATGCAGTGTGGCTGCTTTGGGCTGGGGTTACACCAGCTCGATCTGTCCAGAGTGATTTCTTAAGGATCTCCTTGGATCCTGCTTTGCAGGGAGGTGGGGTGGTCTGCACAGGAAAAGCACTGAGGTCATTGGAGACTCTCTGTCGGCCCCTGGGGTGTGATGCTGGCCAAACACAACATGGGCATCCCCTCCCCTGGCTTGGTAGGGACAGTGCCAGGCCCCACCACCACCACGGAATGTGCCCTCTCACTCAGCGCCTCTCCTGGAGCCTCAGATGGCTCCATTCAGTTCTGAATGGCCTCCTGGAGCCCCGGCCAACCCAAACACCCTTGTTTGCATGGGGCTTTCTTTCCCAGCCAGAGCAGTGCTGCATGCAGAACGGGTGGGGCTGCAGCAAGCCCATTCCTCTAGGCCTTTCCTCCATCCCTGAGTCCTGTCACCCATCCAGCCTGCAGTCCAACGTGTCCTCCAATGGGCTCAACATTCACGTACACAGTCCCTCCCAGATCTACACACACCTGGCTCAGAGGTATGCTGAGGTCACAGGACAAGGGACGCATGATTTCCTTCCTGATCCAGCCAGCCAACCTGGCACCTCCCCTTCCTCCACCACACCTGGCGTTGCCCAAGTGTAACCACACACCTGGGATGGGCCTTCCTCCTCTGCACTGCTGCAGATGGCCCAGGCATGGGTGGGGAGTACCCCCACTGACCACTCTAGCCCCATGATGCTGTCCAGAGACAGATACAGATTATCCAGTCTGCAGAAAAGTGTGATCAAAATTAAACTCCTCTCTCCCAGAAAAGGATGAGATTTTGCAGATTTTATTTTTCCAACGTAGCTGCACTGTCTTCCATCCCACATGCTCTTCTGGAAGCCTGTTATTTCCTCTGGAATCTGACTGATCTTATACACCGTACTCTCTTATAAACCACAAGATTTAACAACAGTGCTGCTGCTGGGCTTCTGAGGCTGGGACAGTCCAGACAATTGTGCATCTGCCTTGTCTGCTGGGGCACCTGCTCTCAGAGTCTTGAAGACCTCATGCCTTTAGGATGCCATGTTAGCTCACCTGCAGCACCTGCAGTGATAGTTTCCAGTCTAGGCCACCTCCAGAGATGATATGAAGAAGCCCTGAAAATTCAAAGAAAGATGTCCACTCAGCTGCTCCAGCTCCAGCCACTGAATGCCTGAAATTGTATGAACTACTCAGCTGAATCTTCTTGTATTTCTGACCCACAGAAACCATGATAGATATACAATGTTTAAATTGATGCTTCAAATCACTAAATTCTGAGTTTTATGCAGCCATCAGTAGCTATCTCATAGCAAAATGGATTACAGAAATACACAGCCACTGGCATGGTGACCTATTCTTATGATCCCAGCACTTGGGAGGCTGAGGCAGGAGGATTTCTGTGAGTTCAAGGTTACCTTGAACTGCAAAACCCTGTTTCAAAAAAAAAGACAAGAAAGAAAGAACAAAAAAAGAAAGAAAGAAAGAAAATCATTTGGTTTTCATCAGAGGTCCATGGTAACTCCTTAGGGAAAGTCTAGGTGTTTCAACAAATACTGCAAAATTATTAGATAAACTGGGGGTTAGGCGATGGTCTTTGACCTCTACCTAACACCATACACAAAAGTAATTCATGGGGGTGTGGAGGTGTACCTCAGTGGTAAGGCACTTGCCTAGTGTGTACAAGGCCTTAGGTTCCATCTCCAGCACCACACATAGTCACAAGAAGAATCAATTCATTATGAATCATAGCCCTAAACATAACACAAAATCTTCCAGAAGAAACAGAAAAGAATATATTCACAATCTTACAGTAAGTAGTCAAAGATTTCTTTGGAGAAAACACAAAAGGCATAAATATAAAATTTAGAAATTGACAAATTGAAATTTATTAAGCATCTTTTTCTCAAAAGACACATTTTTAAATAAAAATTAAGGCTTTGCTTGGGAGAAAATATTCACAGTGAACATATCTGACACTGAACCTCTGACACTGAACATATCTGACATTGAACCACACACCTCTGATATGGTCTAGCCATCCTACTCTTCAAATGTGTGCCCAGAAGAAAAGGAAATAGAGGTCCAGAGCTGGGTGTGGTGGCGCACGCCTGTAATCCCAGCACTCGGGAGGCTGAGGCGGGAGGACTGTTGTGAGTTTGAGGCCAGTGTGGGCTACAAAGTGAGCTCAAGGCCAGCCTGAACTTGCATAGAGAGACCCTGTCTCAAAAAGACAAAAAAAAAAAAAAAAGGAAATAGAGGTCCAAAGATTTGTGCACACATGTTCATAACTGCTATATTTGTAACAGTCTCAAACCAAAAACAACCAAAAGAATATCAATAGGTGAATGGTTAAACAAATCATGGCATAACTATACAACGGATATTTACATATCCATAAAAATTAATGAATTATTGATACATCTAAATGAGGAATCTCAAAATAATTATGCTTAGTTGAAGAAGTCAGTTTTGTTTTTGTTTGTGTGGGGGCTTTTTTTATTTTGCTTTGTTTGTGGTGCTGGAGATTGAACCAAGCAATGTAAACTAAAGAGGAGTGGGACTCATGGTTATGGCCACTCTGAGAACCTAGGACACCTAAGAGATCACCTACGTTTTGGGAGACCATCCAGATTCTTTTCTGGGGGACGGTAATCAAATCTAGTGCTTTGCACATGGTAAGCAAGCACTCTACCACTGAGCCACATCCCCAGCCCAAGAAGTCAGATTTTTTAAAGTACATGGAGTTATCAGGCATGGTGACTCATGCCTGCAATCCCAGCATCCTGGGAAGCTGCGGTAGAAGGATGTCAAATTCAAGCCAGTGGGCAACTTATTAAGACTCTGCCTCGAAATTAAAAAAAAAAAAAAAAAAAAGAATTTAAGGGGTTGAGGATATAGATCAGTGCACAGGACCTGAGTTCAATACACACACACACACACACACTGAGTACATGGAGTATAATATTTTTATTTGATGTTCTAAGATAAGCAAAATTAATGATGTTCTAAGATACTGGTGATGGAATACAGATCAGTGACTGCTTGGCCTGGGATGGGGCTGGAGGTGGAAATGGAATGACTGGAAAGTGACATGGAAACTTTCCAGGGTAATAGAAACAATCTTGATTAGGCTTTTGGATACATGAATCTATTCATTTGTCAAAATTCATTGAGTTGGGCACCTTAGATTTGAGTATTTCATTACAAGTAAAATTTACCTTAACAATGTAACGTAAAACATAAAGGGAAATTAGTTCCCAACCTGTGGTGAGTTAAAATAACAATAGTAGCCATTCTAATTCCTTTGCCTTTCCATATAAAATAGTTTTGACTATTTGAATAGCTACAAAATATTGCTGGGATTTTTATATTTTGATATATAAGAATTTGATAGAGATATATCAACTGGGGGATAATTGTGATTTCACAAAGTTGAGTTTTCCAATCCATGAACATGGTATGTCTCTCCATTAACTTTTATTCCACCTGCATTTTGTTCTTCTCAGCATATAATTCTTGCTCAGATTTTGAATTCTTCTGAAAAAAAGAATTTTTTTTGAGAGATTATAAATGACACCATATTTTAAATGTTGATTTCTGTGGCTGGTAGATAGAAATACAATCGATGTTTGTATGTTTAATACACATTCTTCAGCTTTGCTGAAGTGAGAACAAACAGGCTACCTGGTTAATATTAGCTAGAATTATATTATATTATTGGCAGAAAGATAGACACCTAGATCAATGCAACAGTGTAAAAAAGTAAATCTATATGAATGTGCCCAGGTGACTTTTAATAAAAGTTCAAGAGTACCTTGCTGTGCTTGTGTATGATTTGAGTGACCCCCGAGGGCTGGAGGCTTGGTCCTCCATGCAGTGGTATTAAAAGATGGAAGGACATTGAAGAGGTGGGGCATATGTAGGAAGTAATTAAGTCACTGAGGGTGCTGCCCTCAGAAGGGATTCATGTAGCTTTATGGGACCCTCGTTGGCCCTTGAGAGGAGTCTGCTATAAAAAGTGGGCCTGATTGCTCCCTGTGCTTGTTTCCTGTCTCACCATGTGATGTCCCCATCACACACACTTCCACCACGATGTTGTCTGCCACAAGGTCCTCACCAGAGGTCAAATCACCTCACCATGAAGTCACCTCACCATGAACTCTCCACATCTGAAACTATGAGCTAAATAAAACTCTTTTCTTTATAAAGTTACCAGCCTTAGGTATTTCATTACAGTAACAGAAATATACCATACACAACTCAAGAAAGGAAAGATACAATAAATGATGATGAAGTAATTAGACATCCAATAGCAAACAGAAACAAAAACTATTTTAATCTCATACCATCTACAACAATTAACATACAACAGAATCATAGATTTAAATTTTAAAACTATAAAACTTCTAGAAAAAAAAGAGAGAGAATCCCCATGCTCTAGAGCTGGACAAAGAGTTTTTAGACTTAACCACCAAAGCACAAGACATTAAAAAAGTGATAAATTGGAATTCATTAAAATTAAAAACTTTTGCTCTGTGAATAATTTTCTCTATTAAAAGTTTGTTCTGTTAAAGAATAAAAAGAAAAACTAACAACTGGGAGAAAACATTTGCAAGCCACAAATCCAAAGAAGGCCAATATCTAGAACATATAGTTCTCAACAGTTTTTAAAAAAAAAAAAAAAAAAACATAACTGTAACCTCACTACTCTGGGAGACTGAGGCAGGAGGATCACAAATTTGAGCCCTGCCTCGACCCTGGGCAGAAAACCCTGCCTCAAAATAAAACATAAAAGGGGCCAGGATGCAGCTCAATGGTAGAGTGCCCTAGTTTAACCCTAGTAACAACAACAACAACAAAATTCCAGACAGAACATGGGTTCAGTCCCTAGTATAAACAAATACATAAATAATCCAGTTAGAACAAAAGCAAAAGACATGAACACACACTTCACCAAAGAGGATAAAAGAGGATATAAATATGACAAATAAGCACATGGACAACACTTATTTACATGTTAAGGAAATGCAAATTAAAACACCACCAAATACCACTATACAACTATTAGAATGGGGGAAAAGAGGGAAACTGTTAAATATTGGGGAGGATATGGAGAAACTGGATCACTTACACACAATTGGTGGCAATGTAAAATGTCACAGCCATTCGAAAAACAATGTCAGTTTCCTAAAATCCTAAACACACAACTGTCATACACCCAGCAATTGCAGTCTGCAGCAGTTATCTCAGGGAGATGAAGACTGGCTCACTCAAAGACCTGCCCATGGCTGGGGACATAGGTCAGTGGTACTATCTGCTTAGCATGCTCAAGTCCTGGATTTAATTCTCAGCACCAAAAACAAAGCAAACTAAAAAAACCCTGTACGTGAATATTAATGGTACCTGTATTTGTAATAGCTAGCAGCTGGAAATGACCCAGATGCCCTTTAATGAGTGAAGGATTAAACACTTGTGGTCATCCACACTGTGGAAAGCTACTCATCAGTAAAAAAGGAATTACTGGTACAGAATTATTCTAAGGGACTAAAGCTAATCCCCAAAGGCAATATATTGAATGCTTCCACTCATGTAACGTTCATAAGATGGCAAGATTACGGAAATAGAGGTTGTCAGAGATTGAGGGTAGGGTGGGAAAGACAAGGAAGGGAAGTGGGCATTGTTAGAAGAGGGCAACGGAGGCATCCTTGTGGTTATAAAATATTCTGTATCTCACCTGTCTCAATGACAACATCTGGGTTGTGGTACTGTGATGCTACAGGATGAGTTTTCAAGGTGGCACCACTGGGGAAAACTGGCAGTAGGATCCATGGGCTCTCTTTGTATTATTTCTTACAATTCCATCTCAAAAAAAGGTTTGATTTTTATATTATATAAACTTTGATGACTTGCTTAATCAAATACAGACACATGAGGAGGCAAGTAAGACTAGAAATTGGGCAAAGTGTGGCAGAGGCAAGGAGTTGGAGTTAAATCATTGTGCTCTGGGGTAGAAAGACAATACATAATGCTAAAAGCATTTGCCACAAACTGGCTTCCCCTGAAAATGTTACGGTCCCTCTGTATTTCACAGTCTGCAGCACAATGCTGAGCGTAGAATTGATAGTTAAGGGAACACTGTACGTAGATATAGATCATACAATAGATTAAATGTTTTATGGTGCATTTTTAAAAAAAATCCCCAGTGAGGGGTAACAGCCACAGCACTCTTTCTCTGTGTGGCATCATGCTAAGCTTGGCACCAGTTGTCCTACTAGAACTTTACTGCACCCGGGAGTCAGGGTCAGCTGGTGTCCCACATTACACATGAGAAGACCAAGGTCAGGCCTGGGGCCGAGCAGGTGACTCAAGGACCCTTGGCACCCTTCCCTTAACATGTGTGCCAAGAGCCCCCCTAGTGGAGTGACCTGGACATTCTCAGATGTGGTGGCTGTCCCCAGGGGGCAGGATAGGGGGAAGAGTGGAGGGAGTTTTTAAGCATGTGGGCACACACCTGTGCCTGGTGCAAGGCCCTGAGCCCCTCTGCTCCAAGCCTCTTGGAAGCTTTAGCCTACAGCAGGCTGCTGCCTTTCTGTGCTGTTGATCATTGCTGGGAGAGGGTCTCATTAGGAGGTTACAGATATGGAACTGTTGGTTTCTTTTTTAATTTAAATGTTTAGGACATAGATCTTGCTATGTAGCACAGGGTGGATTCAAACTTGAGATCCTCCTTCCTCAGCCTCCTGGCTACCTGGATCACAAGCATGCGCCACCACCTGCTCAGAATTGATAGCTTCTGAGGTCCTCCGTAGTGTTTGCAACTGAGCCTTCTTATTTTTCATTTTGCTGCCTTTCCTCTTTGCTCAGTATAGAGCCCTTCAAATGCTAACAGAAAGTAGTTCATTTGTTTGAAGAGCATTTGAACCAAGTACTTTTCAAAATGCATGGCATTGTCACAGCAGTGAAAGTCCCACTGTCAAGTCCAGTGCCAGCTGGCACGATGGATGGGCTGAGTTGTTAGACGATGGACAGAGCCAGGCAGAAGTTCTGGGCAGGGCAGTGCCCAGCAGCACTTCTGTACACAGCTAGACAGAACTGGCCTGGTGTGGCCTTTAATTTTAACACAGAACGCAGCTGTCTGGAATGTGCATCTTTTTTGGTTCCTGGAGAGCAGCTGGGAGCCTGTCACCTCTCCCTGTGTCTGAAAGTCCCATGTACCAGTTAGAATTTAACCTCTTTTTAAAAAAAATCTGGACCAGGGATGCTAATAGGGTTGATAGCAAGGAATGTGTAGATTTAGTGCTGCCTCCAAGTAAGTTAAGAAGTAGAATAAGCCCTTGCATTGTCCCTATGCAGTGACCAAGACATGTCCCCCTCCAGAGACCCATGTGCCTCCCTGGGGGATTCTGGAACAAAACACCTGGTGGCCCCTATTAGCTTTCCTCCCGGTGAAAAAGGTCCTGCACAGACTCCAGCACATAGGTGGCTCCTCTAAATCAGTGGTTGAAAAATAGATAAAGTAAGTCAGTGGTTGTCCCCTGTAGACAAAGAAAATGCCAGCCTCATTCAAGTCCCTTCCCCAACTGACCAGTTCTGGGCTTGGTTGGGTGCTATCTTCTGACAGCTCTATGCAAGTAGTGCTTGATTCGGGTCTTTCCCTTCTCCTTGTTGCTTCTTTTTTCTTCTTTCAGTACTAGGGAATGAAACCCCGAGCTTTACACATGCTAGGCAGGCACTCCTTGTTGCTTTTTGGTCCCTGTTCTCCCTTATGTGCAAGCTGGTTTTTATTTCATTGTACTTTATCCTAGAGAGCTGGAAGGGTCCTCAACGTTGGCCCATCTAGGCCAAGTCTTGCGGCAGACAAGCAGGACTCCCAGGTCCCGTGGGTCACTCAGCACTGGGGCAGCGCAAACCATTGCCCTTCTCCAGCCACCCTAGTCATTTCCTCCCCCTCATTCAGGGCCCTGCCTGGCGTAGTCCTGCTCCTCTCTTCTGCTGAGGGCTCCTACTTAATCTTATGTACTCTCTCTTTCTAGCTTTCTCCCCATAAATCTTCCACTAGCATGGCCCAGGACCAGGTGATACAAGGCTAATATTCTCAGTGGACTAAGCTCAAGAGGACCAGGATCTATTCAGATAATCACCCAAGACCCAGCCCAGAGCCTGGACAGAAGTGGGTCTGAGGAATCCCAGCCCCTATCTTTCTCCTTCTCCTCCTCCTCCTCCTCCTTCCCCTTCCCCTTTTCCCCCTCTTCCTCCTCCTGTTCCTTCCCCTCCTCATCCTCCTCCTTCTCCTCCTCCTCCTCCTCCTTCCCCTTCCCCTTTTCCCCCTCTTCCTCCTCCTGTTCCTTCCCCTCCTCATCCTCCTCCTTCTCCTCCTCCTTCTTTTTCTTTTGTCTTTTTGAGACAGGGTCTCACTATGCAGTTCAGGCTGGCTTTGAACTCATTTATGTAGCCCAAGCATGTCTTGAATTCACAGTGATCCTCCTGCCTCAGCCTCCAAGTGCTAGGATTACAGGCGTGTGCCACCACACCTGGCCCAGACCCTATCTTTCTTCAGCTCCTCTTTGGAGAAACGTCAAATCAAATTCTTCGCCCATTTTTAAATCAGATTCCTGGTACTGGAAAAAAACAAAACAAACAAACAAACAAATTTTAAATCAGAGTGTTGCTGTTGTTGATGATAGTGTCTCTCTTTGATCCTTTAATAACTCGAGAAGCAGATGCAGCCAAGACAGTGTCCCAAGACACAGACCTGGACCTCTGCCTCACACTGAGAGGACTGTCATGGTATCTAGTCTGAGAATCACATACCATGACCCTGGGCAGGAGGTCTGGCAGAGCCTTCCAGGCCACCCTGGCAGTGAGGCCCAAACCTGGCTGATGGCATGCTGGCCCTGCTCCTGGTGGCACAGAAGCTGGGAAACCAGCCTAATGACGCCTTCATCCTGGACCCTAATGATGCACATCAGCCCTGGGCCTGCTTTCCTGGGGATCACTGTGGCCAGCACCTGCCCAAAGGCCCTCTGCCTTGCTCTAGGCAGCCTCGTGGGCCTTTCTGTCAGTCTACACAACCCAATACCTCTCTCCTGGCCTGGGGCATGTTAATGTCCCAGTGTGAAGCCCTGAGGAAGGAGTGCCTCAGCCCCCACTTCTGATGTATGGGGCACTAGCCTATCTGTGCCGCCAGGAGATGCAGCAGTTTTGCGGACAGAAGGCATGAGTCCTGCCCACGCTGCACCTTTTACCTGCAGCCTACAGTTGCCTGGGAAGTTCTAGAGGCAGGACCAGTTTAGCTTATCAGCAGTGTACTGCTAAGGAGGCCACAGACAGGCACTCAGCAGATGAGAACTTGGGCCCCATCCCGGAAAAAAGCCACAGGTGTGGGTGGTTGTGAAGCACTTTGGCTGCAAAACTGGGCCTGTTGACAGGCGCACCAGGGAAAGGGCAAGCCAGTGAGTCCTTTCTCCCACTTGGTCTCACCTGGGTCCCTGGGTCTGGCTCTCAGGTGCATCCTCACAATGCTTCTTGTGTCTAATCCCACTGAGCCACCTGAGGCGATGTTAGCCAGAAGCATCAGGGACAGTGACTGAGCCCCAGGTTTGCCATGTGCTATTCTGAGTCACTGGTGAGCCTGAAGGGCCCCTCCTTTCCTGCCAAAGTGGCCCTGTGCCAGGGGGCTCCGTCGCCGGCTGCTCCCCCATTTAGAGGGAACCTTTTTAAAAACAGCCTTTAGAATAGGGCAGGTACCAACTTCAGCCCAGGATATGAGAGCTAGAGACCTCAGACACGAGTGAAGGCTGGCTCTGGCTGGCCACTAATCTCAGATGTTCAGCCTCAAGAGTCTCTGGGTCAAGAGAAAGGAATTTGGAGGCGTCCTGGTCTCTTCCTCAGCTGGTTCATGGCTGCAGCCCATGGTGGGACAGGAAATGTTTGCTAGAAAATGAAGCCCCCTACAGTCTCCAGGTGGGAGCAGGAGGCCCTCCCCCCAGGCCAGCTGCACTCTGCCAGTGGCCTGGCATCTAAGGCTGGCTGCCTCTTGGCCCCTACCTTTCACCTCCACTGGGCCTCAGTTGTGTTTGCTGTGTAGGCGTCTGCAGAAGGCTGTGCTCCATAGCCTGAGGTGACCCCAATGACATTCAGCCAGAGGGATGCGTTGGAAGGAGGCGATGATGGGGACTGAGTTGAGACTCCCAGCCAAGTTCCTGTGCTCCTGGCGACATGGCCATACCTGAGACCTTGGAAACCAGGTGATGAGCACTGCACTGACGGCTCTCAGACAGTCACCTTTCCTGAAGGAAGTGCCGGGGAGTGCTGTGAGCTGCATGGGTGGTGCCGGGCACCTGCAGCCAGCATACATGGGGTGGGGTGTTAGGACAGGCCAGGACCTGTGCCTACTGCCAAGGGTGCCAGGGTCACTGTGAGATCTGGTTTGTTACCTAGAGATGGGGCCCAGAGCCCCCCACTGTGTCCTGTTTATTCCAGGAGGATTTTCAGATCTGTCTCCAACCTGTCTCTGACCTGAAACTCAGAAGCCAGGTAAGAGAGGTGGGATGCAGTGCAGGCAGGATCCAGCCCTAAGAACCCCACCACAGACAGAGGCGGGTGGAGGAGGATAGGGTGAGCTCTGCTCCATCAACGCTGGCTGCTCCGCGATCTAGGTCACGGGTGCTCTGGTCTATCACAGCGCGTGTTCCCGTGGGATTTTTAAACGCCTCATTGCCTCTAGGAGGATCTCCATGTTGGCGCCATTTCCTATCTCTGCATTCATCTTCTGTTCTTCCACCTTTGGCTTGTCTTAAGATCACAGAACTGAAGCACAGATAGAGCACCTCAGAGACGCCAAGATGCCTCAGGCTGTCCAGGCCCTGGACAGCCAGCGGAGGGTCCCCCAGGGTGGGGTGGGGGGACACAGCATCAGGCAGCTCCTCCTCACAGCATCGCCTGCCTTCAAGGTCCTTCCCCTGGGCAGCTCTCTGCCTCGTCTCCTAGGCACAGGGGCTCTGCAGCTCATCAGATGTGGCTGGAGGCCCGTGCCACATCCACCCCCAGGGACCCTGGCTGCTCTGGGTGCCCAGGCTGGCTCCCTGCCGTGGAGCACAGGCACCCTTTGTAGCGTTCGCTCCAGCTGCCCAGTGAATCTGGGGCTTGGTGTGGACCAACTCCCCCTAGGGCCCTGCTCTGTCCACCCCTGTAACACCCGGGTGGCTTTAAACAGGGCCAGGCAGCACCCTCTTGGCAGAGGCAGCTGCAGTGGATTCTGTGCCCTAAAAGGGCAGCCGGTCTTCAGTGATGAGGACTTGTTTGTGTGGGGACCTGCTTACATTTTGCTAATACGCAAATCAAGAAAAGTATTCTCCAAAGCTGCTCACTGTACACACATTTCTCCTTGTCCTTGGAAACAGCACCCCTTTTGAGAGCAGGGAGGAGGTACCACGGCTCTTGGGTCCCTGAACATGCCCCTCAAATGGGGTGCGCACACTGAGGCCTGTTACAGGACAACAGAGGTTTCAGGACTTGGCATCTGTAGTCTATGGCCCCTCAGAACCTGGTTTTCCTGGCTAGCCTTCCCATACACCCTGTAACACCACACCTAGGCTGTCTGCACCCTCTCCCAGGCTGCTCAGGACGAACTGAAACCACTCAGCCTCCCTGGGTGCTGGACAGGGAGCCCTGCAGGAGTTAGGGAGCCAATCATGAGTAAGTGACCACCCAAGGTGCATCCTGCAGAGAGGGGCGTGCAAGGGCAAGTGGAGTGAGGAGGGGCGGGGACAACACTGTGGGTCTTTGGGGCTGGGGAAGGCGGTGCCAGCAGAGGTACAGGGTGCATCTGCTAATTCACAGCCCCCAAGTGCAGGCACCTAGGTCCAGACCAGGTGGGGAAGGGTAAGAAGAGTACCAAGGACAACAGCACGGGAACAATGCCCACAAGCGCACAAAGGCAGGAGTCAGGAGGAAATCAGGATGACAAGGGATGTGGGACACAGGAGAGACATGAACGCAGGCTTAGACCAGGGAAGGCCCCAGGAGAGCTGGGACCAACACACACTGGGCTCTGGGGCTCTGGTTCTAGTCTCGGCCGTTTGTCTCAGACAGATCCCCAGCACACTCTGCCCTGAGCTTCTTGCCCTGTGTTTGGGGCACAAAAATGTCCTCTTCCCAGCATGAGTCAGGACTGTCTGAGGTAGTGGCAGCCACATCTGCGGGACCTACAGGAGGCCCCACGGGCCTAACCTGCTGCACCCAGCTCAACCTCTGCCCTCATCCTTGACTTCGGATGGAGTGAACAGTCTGGAATTTTGTCACTGCTAACCCTTGCCCCACCAGACATCTGTGTATCAGCTGGAGAGAACTGCCCCACCCCTGAACCCGGCAGTCATGTCACCCTCCTCCCAAGTAAGGATGGGAAGTGCCTTGTCTTACAGCACCATCACTGTAGTTTACACTGAGGCCATCGGCCCAGAAGCTCCCTCCTTCCCCTGACCGGCCCTGCAGCACCAGAGAAAACCCCACTCACTCCATGACCTGTGCTGAAGGGGAGACAGCATGGTTTAAATGTGGCCAACTGAGAATTTCTTACCCACAAAAGGTTGTTTTTTGTGTTTATTTTGTTTTTAATGAAAAGTGGCAAGCTATTTGTAGCCCAAGTTGGTTGAACAGATTTTTCTTGGTGTAGCTTTTTTTTTTTTTTTCACTCATTAACTTCTTTTCCTTATGAATTAAAGAATAGCATTTTTTCCCACACAGGAGTGTTTTATTTACTTCTCTCTGTACTACAGCCAGCACTTGCTCTTCTTGATGGGTAAAGCAGAAGGAAACGCCCACTCAGGGAAGTGTTTACCTTCAAGCCACGCATTTGAACAAGTGGTGTGTGTCTAGGCCCCTACCCAGCTGCTCCTGCCACCCTCCTGACATCAGACAGGGCCCCTAGGCCTGAGCTTTTGGATGGGCACAAGTCTGTGTTTCACCTGCACCATGAGCCCCTGGGTGTTTTGCTCAGAGGCTAAGAGCCTTTTTGTGAAGCTCACACCACCCACCTGGCAAAACTGGAGACTCACCCTGTGAATCTGCCGAGGGATGCCTTCATGGCCTATTTCCCTGACATCGGAAATGTCCCCAGTGGCTACACTGCTTGTTGAACCATGGGTGCTGCCACCCAGCACAGCTCCCAACCAGAGTACAGCCTCTATTTGTCTGCAGAGGAGTGTGAAGATTTCCCCTGGACTCACAGTCATAGATGAGTCCTGGGGGAAAGGAACAGACCCCAGCTCCCTTACCCAGGCCAAGAGACTCAGGCCAGCCTCAGACACTGAAGATGCTGGCCAGGGCTGCCCTGGACTACATCTTTCCATAGAGTGGCTCCTATCTTTATTTATAACACCAGCTCTATACTGGTTCTCTGTTAAGTGCTACTCTAACCCATGAGCATTTCTGTAAGTAATGTTTGAAAAATACTTACCTTACAAAAAAGATCTTATTTACATAGTATGCCTCATGATTTTGTCTCCTAGCTCCAGAATTGTTTTAAAACCCTTAGCCACGTATGGGGCACATCCTTGTAATCCCAGCACACTGGTAGGCTGAGGCAAGAGGATTACTAATTTAAGGCCAGCCTGGGCAAGTTGGCAATTTAGCAACTTGGTGAGATCCTGTCTCAAAATGTTAAAAAAATATAAAAGAAAAGGACTGGAGATGTTCCTCAGTATAAAGACCTTGTGTTCAATCCCCAGTGCTGAAAAAAATTAGTAGTATTATTGCACACATGTATCTCTCACACTTTATCCAACCTATGCCCCTGACCTTCCATATACTCCCCCTCAAGCCCAAGTTCAACCTCCGGACACAGGGCTGCCTGGAGCTCCTCTCCCATTGGAGTCCCAGGGAAGATTCCTATCTCCATCTCTGTCCCCACTAGGTCAGTACTATGAGTCAGTATGTGTTAAATATCCCAGTGTCACATTTGACTGACCAACTGAACCACTCTGCAAAGCTCTGGGCCTCTGGGACAGGATTTCCTCCAATCGCCTCTCGACTGATGAGTATAATACTCAGAAGTCCTGCCTAGCACTTTGAGCATGTCCATCCCCTGCTTCCAACCATCCCCATTAATGTATCAGATTTCCAAACTCCCCATAACCTATACCAAAAAAGTGTGTCCTATACAAAGAAGGTCTAGAATTCCACACACTTCTGGCCCTGAGGTTTGGGGTGGTGGAACCTCTCCACTCTGTCATTGTTCTGGACCTGCAAGAGGTTCATGGTAGATGGGCTGGGCCTTTGCCAGAGCAAGGGCTGTGGAGCAAGATGCTGCTTATAGACTTCTTTCACTTTCTGGGCAAACAGCTCTGCGCAAGGTGCTGGTGTTTCAGAGACACAGGAGCCCTAGTAACACCGCACTCCACCCAGGGAGCCCACAGGCCAGTAGAGAGCTCAAGGGTCCTGGCTGGAGGGGGAGGGGAGACGCTGCCTGGACTCTGTACAGCAGGCCATCTCCCTCCAAGAGGCCCTGATTCTGGGGAAGGAGTGACCACAGGTCCATAGTCCCTTTCTGAGGGATTAAAGATTTCTTATGTGCCACCTGGGAACCCAGGCTAAGAGAATAGGATAACACAGAAGATGGGACGATCTCATGTTCTCTGCCACTGAACCCCACCCGCTCGTTGAAGGTCTGGTATCTCAGTTTTCCCATCTGTAAATAGGACACAGACCCTGGCTCAGACTTCACAGTGCGCTCCTGCTCTGCAGCCCTCTCCCCATGGTGATGGCAGGTCTGCCAGGAGCACATCCCACAGCCTTGAGCTGCAGAGCACAGGATGCAGAATTGAGGTGCTGGAGCGTAGGGCAGGGCTCAGGTTGGAGCAGTCCTGCCCACATCTCAGCGCCTTTACTACACAGACAGCCCCATTCTACAGTCCAGAAAAAGAGAAGCTGGACAACTGCCCATGGTCATGTGCTTTGCGGCTTGTCTAGATACATGCTTCTAGTACTCGGCACCAGCAAACTGCAGGAGGGGCGCTGGGACGCTGGACTTCTGCCCCTTGACCAGCGCCAGAGCAGGACTCCCTGGCCAGCGCCTCCCAACCTCACAGTGATGGCATGAAGAGGGGCACCTCCTGACCTTTGAAGTGGCAGGGGCTGCTGTGAAGCCACCATGCAAAGCCTAGGGACCAGCTTTCCAGAAGGCCATACGGATGGACAGAGGCCCAGGCTTGGACAGGGGTCCCAGCGAAAGGAGAGGGAAGGTGGAGTCTGGCCCTGGGCTAGGGGACAGGAAGGCAGCGGCAGGGGTTAAAGGAATAGAGCAATGAGAACATCATGCAGGGCGGAACAAGGCGGGCATCGCCTGCTTACCACCGGCGCAGCCCCTCCGGCTGCC